>NW_019174014.1:0-144090 GCF_001642475.1 Fonsecaea monophora
TTCTGTGATTGTATCGTTGTTGTATTTGTAATGTTGTATGGTCGTTGTTTTGTGTTTAAGTAAGCGGCGACCTACGAGTGTGTCAGAGAGTGGATTGTCGGCAGCGTTATTGGTGTATAATAGACGGGAGCTTAACGGCTAACTAGTCGTAGGGTAATACGCGCTGTATAGGAGGTAATTTAAGGAGATAGGGGGCGGACTCTTAGGGGGGAGATTTCCTATAGTAGCCGTCGATCCTAGGGAGTAGATTACGGCTAGGAGAGGCTCTAGTCGTCAGGCTGATCATGGTGATGGTTAATAATGATATCGGGGTCTCGGCCCCGAGTAATACTACGACTATCTCCCGTACTAGACCTAGTGGTAGTACAGGAGAGGGTACGAGGGGGCGGTATAGCCTCCCTCGGACTAGTAGTGGAGGGATGTTAAGTCGGTAGGATCCCCTCGTCCTAGGCCGTAGCGAGTTAGCGATACTACTAGAGGCGCTCGCGTACCGTCGTAGTCGCTACGGGATCCCCGATACTACTACCCGGGGTCTCGGAAAAGGCGAGACACTATTTAATGGCCTATACGAGGATGATGGGGTAGAGTTAAGTCGCGAGGTCGTGCTGCGCCGTCGTCGTCTAGAGGGCGGGATTCTGGAGAACCTCGGGAATGGTATTAAGCCGAAAGTAGAGGTCCTAGGCGAGCGTCGACGTAAAGGGCGGTACGGCGCGAGTCGGAGGGTCCTAGTTAAAGGACTCGAGGGCGGGATGCTCAAAGACGGGGCTATACGTGTCGTACACGAGGACCAGGAGGTCTCGCTAAACTCTATGCTCGAACCGCGTACGGTATACGAGGGGGGCGCTATCGGGATAGAGTTCGAGGAGTAACGCGAGGGTCGCCTGAGTCAGCTCCGAAAGGCGCTCCTAAATAAGGTAGAGGATCCGACTCTAAAGTTAGATGCAGTAGGACGCGACGTCGGTCGTCGGGTCGCGGCGCTAGTAGGCAGGGAGGAGGTCTTTCTAGAGGGGGGGCTTCTCCCCGCTACGCTCGGTACTCCGGAAGGCCTCTTTATTAAGCTACTACCTAATATAGGTCATAATGGCCTTCATCACCTTCCCGTGTACCTTCGCTCGCTTAATGAGGGCCTGGACGTCGAGGAACTGGAGATCCGTCTCGCGCCGTAGGATCTAGGAGAGGGTGTCATAGTGGCCATGGTCGAGGTCGGTAAAGAAACCCCGCGGGCGAAGGTAGGCGGTATCGCCATCAGGTTCCTAGCCGAGCCCCGGGAAGAAGAGGTCCTGGACATCCTAAGCCGACTAGGTCGTACCGAGCTAGGTAAGGCGGCTCCAGTCGGTTAGGGTCACCTTAATCTAGTACCGTTCGCGGAGGGTACGGAGATAATGGAGGACCGAGTTAAACTACTTAAACTAGAACTACCTCTCCCTTAGCGTAGGGAATAGGTAGGAGAGGGGAAGGGTAGAGGAGGAGGTATAGTAAATAAGGGTAGTACCGTATATACCTCATTAATGCGGTAGCTCGACATCGCCTCCTACGTCGAAATATTAAAGGTTATACGTCTAAGAGGGTATTAGTACTAGTCATTAATCATCGCCCTCCACCGCTCGTTCCGCTAGAGGGTCCCGAGACGTCGAATCGGGAACGTCACCTAGCTGTTAAAGTAGAGCTTTTACGCGAGGACGGTCTCCATCTCTCGGGCTTTCGCCTTCTACCCCGGTCCTAGCCGTTTCTTCGACGTCGCTAGTAGGTGAGAGGCGTCATCGTAGTCGGGGTAGGTACGACATCAGGAGGGATCTTAGGTATCTAACGTACTAAGTTCGATCTAGACTTACGCGTGACTATCCGGGAGATTAAGTGTCTTACGGTTCGCGCGGAGCTAGATCGAGAGTTCGAGAGGGAGTGAATCTAGTATAGGTTAAGCGTTAGGACGTTAAATATAATAAGGCCCTAATTAGGTCGTTAAGGTAATAGAGTTCAGGTTAAGGTTTAGGTAGGGCGAGGGTGAAGGTAGGGAGGCATTAGAGATTAAAGGGGGGAGGATGGATAAGTATGTGCGTACGGACGAACGTACTACGGTCGTAAACATTACAGAGCTACTACCGCTCCTCTGGAATGTTAACCTTTTAGGCTCTTAGATATTCCTTTAATGCCTTAACGCGATGGTGACCGGCGAGCAGTTCTATAGGCTCTAGGTTAACCCGCGCCTAGTCGAGGAAAGATGGCTATATTACGGCGGAATGTCCTTCTCGAGACCGATCGCGCGATTAACTCCCCCCTTTACGCGGTACCTACTATTGACTATCCCCTACGCTCCTCGCTCGATCCGCGACCATCCCTTACTAGGGGTTCTAGGGAATGCTAGCTAGCATTCGCTCGACCTCGGCCTTAGTACACATGATTCGAAGGGCATTCTCCCGGTCGGTACGGTAGAGCCCGGTAGAGAAGGCCTAGTAGAGCTGCCGTCGATGTATAGAGTTAATCGGCCGATTCGTCCCCTACGTCCAGACGGGCGTAAGGACATCAGTAGGGAAAATGGCGGTAGTCAGGCGGTATGGCTCAGCTTACTTAAGGAGCGATAATTAAGTAAGAGAGGGTTAATCAGGCGTGGTAGGCCGTTAACGCTTAGGTAGTCGATGATAAGTAACAACGGTATCTCCTTTACGCTTTATACTGGCTCTAGATAAATGAGGGTAGTATAAGAGTGATAAGTAGTTAAGGGGGAGGGAAGGTAGGAAAGAGAGGGAGCAGGTGATAAGGTAAGAAGGAGGATTAAGGTTGATTTATAAAGCCTGATTATTCTGTCCCCTAGGGGACGCTTCAGCTGGAACTCTCGGACTATCGTCTCGTAGTCCGAGAGATTAGACTCGCCCTGAGAGAGGTCTATCCCCTAGGGGACGCTTCAGCTGGAACTCTCGGACGGGATCTCGTGGTCCGAGAGATTGGACTCGCCCTGAGAGAGGTCTATCCCCTAGGGGACGCTTCAGCTGGAACTCTCGGACGGGATCTCGTAGTACGAGAGATGGGACTCACCCTGAGAGAGGTCTATCCCCTAGGGGACGCTTTAGCTAGAACTCTCGGACGGGATCTCGTAGTACGAGAGATGGGACTCATCTAGAGAAAGGTCTGTCCCCCAGGGGACGCTTCTAGTTCTGGGGATATTTAAGTTAATAAACTTACTTTTAATTTATAATTTATGATAACTAATACTAAGAATGGATCCTGTCCCCTAGGGAACGCTTTTAATCGTAGTAAGTGAGCTACGACCGACGGGGGGGTTCCCTCCTATATGGTCATTTTAGGGAAATTTCTAGCCCTAACCTGACATCCCTAGGCCGTTTTTCCCCTACAGTATCGTCGTCGGTAGGAGTAAGCGTACGCTCTCCGGATTCGTTACGAATCCCCTCTACCTTTACTCCGTCTTCGTCCTCGTCCGTATCCGTATCCACTACTTATCCCTTAAGATCGCGAAGCCTTTCGATGATCTACTCCGTACGGAGAAACGCTAGCTAAATGTTAGGTCGAGGTAAGCCTCGTATAACATCTGATAGATATAGTTAACCTTAATGCGACTTCTAGGAGAGGATACCTACCTACTTCGGGCGTAACGAACTAGCGACCTTCGGACTAGCCCGTCTACTACTAGTAATGGATTACGCGATCCACCTCCTCGCCGTAAAACTAAGTAACTTTATAGTTATAGTTAGATTACTATCGAAAATACCGACGATTATAGTCGGCTCGTATATAGCTAACGAGTGAATTTTAATTCGGGTAAGGGAGAAACTAGTAGTTAATGCGGATGTATTTACTAAATTAGCGACGCTATACGGAGTAGTAGTTACGACTAAGGACATTAGTAATAATCTATCTATAGAAGGTGTATAGTATCTAATAAGGGAGCCGTACCTAGGGTCCGCGAACGAAGTCGTTACCTTCACCCTATAACTACTAGAATAGATTATAGAAGTTACGAATCTTCTAGCCGGTACGGATCATTAAATAAGTAGTCGCCCGATCTAGATCGAGGACTCGACGTAGGGTATCGCCGGAGAGCCCTAATCCCCCTTTAGCGATCTCGGCCTAGTAATTAGGACGAATATACGGCTGAAGAATCTAGAAGACATCCCGTAAAAATACTCGGATATAGATAGCTTAAAAAATCCGAAGGATGAATACTACGTAAACTCGAGACTCCTTCTACCGCGATAGGTACGAAACGGACGAGGCTACTAAGATGTAATCGTCTATATAATTCCGAAGCTCGCGATAATGCGTTCGAAAGCTCTCTAGGATCGACATATTTTATACCTAAAATTAGCTACTAATTTCGGGCCGAAGGATCTAGTTCTCCTAGTCGACTTTATCCGCTAGCTAGTTATAGCTATACTCTTATATATTCACTCTAATCCCTAGCCCTTATCGAGGCTCGCGCTACCTTATAGCGTCGCGGGCGCCTTAGCGAGAACGAGGGCGGTAGTAATCTTACTATAGCGCTAGATAGCTACTAGAGATTAAGACTCCGGTAAAGTATAAGATACATTTAAGAAGGAGGATCATAAGCTAGGTATACTCCTAAGTAATGTACGGCTTCTCCTAGTAACGCCCGTAGAGCGTCTTAAAGCCGAAATAAAATTTATTAAGGTTAAAGCGATACTACTCTTCTAGGATATCGGTAGAATAGATAACCTAAGAATATATAGGAGTTACTACGAACGGGATCGAGGTAGATAGGCGGCGAGTATATTAATCGATCTATTAAAGGAGACGAAGGGTTATACGGCTCTCCTAACGATTTCCCTACGAGGAAGTAGCCGAACCCTTAAGCCTATAGTAATAGCGGAGTTTACTATAGATGTAGGTACGGATAAGGACCTTAGGTCGTATATTAATAACTCGACTAATATACTAGAAGGCGGCCATTACTTCGAGGCTTAGCGTAAGGTTAGAAAACCCCGAATTAGAAAAGGGATACGTATTTCTAGCGGTAAACTTCTCCTTAAAACTAGAGTAGTACTAAATAAAGGATATATCCTCGTTACGGAGTCGGTATTCGAGCGGTAGTTCTAGGGTAGTACTTCCTACACCGCGAATAAACTCCTATAGATAAAGAGTCGACTTTAGTATTAGCGACTTAGGGTCTAAGAACTGGAGGTATATAGCGAAGAGACGTAGAAAGTCTTCTCGCTAGAGTAAACTATAGGAAGGGGGAGAAAGAGTCTCTTTACCGATGTCTATATGTACGGTATCTTCGGTAAAATGCTAAGGGTTAAATTACCGTTCGAGCTAATAGAAGAAGGAGTCTATAGTAGTAGCCTATATAGCCATCTTCTAGGGCTATAATTTCAGCCCTTTACCTACGATAATGATCTAAGCATCTCGAAATTAATAATTACTAGGCTCTTCGGTACGGCGCTATATAGCCTCTTAAATAGCTAGAAGGTATATCGCGGGAATTTCGTACCGTAGATTTTAATAGCGGGCCCCGTCATCGATAGTCGTAGTCCGAGTTTCCGTACGTAAGGTACGGGCATTAGCCTAGGCTTACTGAAAATTAGCCGGAAGGTACTAGAGACGACTAGGAGGGAGATAGTTACGGAGGCTAGGGAGTAAGATACGATCGGTCTAGTACTGGAACTATCGATCGGTAAGTCGTTATCCCTCTTTCTCGGCTACGCTAAGTAAAGAGAGCTAGTAGAGCCGTAGAAATACTAAGTACTCGGTAAATGCCTCCACGCTAGGGAGACGAGTAAAATAGTAGTTAGGGATGTAGTAGAGGGGAACTTAACGCTGATAGAAATGGCCGTAATTATTATAGTACTAGACCGCTATCGGCTTTATATATATACTCGTCGTTAAGGCTCCCGTCGGCATCTAAGAAGGGTACTATAAGATACCTTACTAGAAGACGCTAAGGTATTAACTAAAGAGTACGAAGTTATCGATGTTAAACTTACTAGTAACTATATAGTCGTAGATCTCTTCGACTAAAGGGTTAATGTACGGTCGAAGATCTTAATCCGCCTTATAGGTATAGCCCGTAAAGAGGTATTAAAGCTCTTCAGTTATATACGTAACGTCTAGGCGCTCGAGGGATAGGTTCGCGATAACGTTCGGGAGCTACTTATCTAGGGGGAAGTAGGACTAAATATAGTCGAGACCCGCGCGGAGGCTTAGACGGTCGGCGGTAGGAGGGCCCTACTATTAATTCTCGCGTTACTAGAGGGTTTCGAGTAGTGAAGGCGGAGCTCTAGGAGCATTCCGCGTAAGCTCGAGTAAGGTCTACGTAGGATCGGCCGCGAGTAATTATATAGCTAAGAAGTAGGCGAGAGCGGTAGTAGGGAGAGGGGCCTCTTTATTTAAATCGGTAGAAGGGGAGCGTAGACGGGAGCGCGCCCTAGGCCTCGTAAGAGATCTAGGGCGGCGCGGGGAAGGCTCTCGAAGGTAATTAAGTAGATGTAGACGTAGTAGATCAGGTCGCTCGAGTAACGCGATACGAGAGCTACGGGGTAAACCTAAGGCGTCTCGGGGAGTAGATAGATCCGATATATCTATACTTACGCTAGCTTACGACGAAGTTTTAATGTTTAGGCCGTTCGGCGCCCTAAGGTCGTCATCGTAGTTAGAGTTAGCTAGATTAAGTATATCTTCATTAAGGTCTAATTCGGTATAGGGTAGTACATTATATAGTAAAATAGGCCGTTTAGATCGAGGTGAAGAAACGTCTCGCGGTGGAGTAGCTACTTCCTATACTATCTAACTAGGTAACGTAAAGGTCTAATATATTAGAATAAGCGCTATATATTCACCGACGCCTATATACCTAAGGTATTACGGTCTGATGCTAACTACCCTATACTCTCTCTTACCGCCGCGCTCGACGCACGGCATTCCTCTTAATATTATTCGTATACCGAGGGATTCGACCGCGAACTATCTTAAATATTAGAATGATGAATGATAACCTATAAAAGCGATTATAATCCTAGGATTTAGAATTAATATGAGATAGAACTACGGAGGGGAAGATAGTAGTGAAGCTCGTTCGCATTTATAGACTATGTATATCTATTAATAATCCTACCGATGGTGATGACTATTAACGTTAGTAACGAGGTTAATGTCGTACTAATGACTGACCCTAGGAAGCTAGAGCTTTAAGTTAGTTTTAGGATAACCGTAAGATTTTAGCCTTAGGCTATAGCCTTATAATGTCTTCTAAGAGAGATATATCCTTCTTATACTTGATAAATGTTAAGGTTTACATTATATGCGAGATGTAATGTAGGTTTAAAGGCGTCGATATAATTAGCGCGATAGTACGAAATTTAAATTAGGTATAGTGCGGGTGAGAATAGGTAGATATAATTAGTATGATGGTACGAAATTCGAGAAGGGGTTAGTATCTTCGAAAATTTCTTAGTACGTCCTAACTATTCCTCCGGGACCTGTACTTTCGAGCTACGTTCCTTCCCCATTATTAGGAATCTGAAGAAAAGAATGGTATTAACGTACTTAGCTTAACGAGATCTATCGATTAGTGATAGAAAAGATGGAAATATTACTACTTAGTGTATGTAGTTGCGGTTGCGGAATGCCCTTTAGACTATCTCTAGTATAGGAAAAACCCTCTAAGGTATAACATTAATGATTACCTTAACTATATATTCTTTTTCTTATTTATATACTTAAGAAATAAACTTTAAAGAGAAAAGAAATACTCTTATTTTAGTCCCTACTTTAATTAAAGACTTTAATTTTATAATTATATTTAATAAACTTAATTATATCCCTCTTCTAGTTCTAACTTTAGATATCCTTAAAATTATTATCCTTAGTTAAAATATAAAAATAAAAACTTCTATAACTATTAAGAGTTATAAATTTCCTATAATATTTTATCTATCCTTATAGCTCTAGTAAAGATAGATATAAATTAAATACTATAATAAATAAAATAAATCTAGTTTTAAAAAATTAAATAATTAGAGACTTAAAACTATTATAACTTAATAAACGATAGAAAATAGATTAGTATAGAAGTCTAGAAATATAAATTAAAGTAAAAATAATAAAGAACTCTTATTAAATATAGAACGTAAACCCTAGATCTTCGATCCTTTTACTCTAACTTCCTAATATTAATAATATTCTCTTTATTTAAGCTATTAGGATAATATAGTATTATATAGTAGATAATTAATCATAAATTTATCTAAACTAGAAATAGAAATTCCTAATTCCCCTAACTCGATCTATCTATCTACTCTCTTAGATTAATCTCTTTATTAAGTCGTAATATATTTAAAATATACTCTAAAGTAAACTATAATGGTCCTAAAACTACTATATAGTAATAAGTATATAAAATTAGTCTAGTTCTAGATTAACTAATATCATTAATTATAAATAAAGTTAATTAAAACTCTAACTAGAGGAGTTAACGATGGTTACTACTAAATAATACCCTATATTTATAAGTATATAAAGACTATAGTATTAGTCCCTTACTCTATTTTCTATACGTAAGATAATATTTAGTGTTGATATCCTAAAATATATACATTTATAGACCTATAAGGCCTATATATAAAAGAGTGTTATAGGAGCTACGTAGGAGATAACTAGAATAAGGTTTATATCCTACTATACGACGACTTTAGTCCTTATAGAAAGGAATCCATAAGAAACTAGGGTGAAACTAACTAGGAGAAGGTCTATAGATAAAGGTAGAGGTACTTTAGTCTATAGGTTACGAGGCGGTCTAGGCCGCTAGATAAAAGTATCATTAGACATATAATAATCGTCGAGGTCTTAAAGTGTCATACGTACTATTTACCATTAAAAAGAATATAATAGAGGCCTAGAGAAGCTAAGGCTAAGATTGTCATAAGGAGCGTATCTTAGCTATACTACGTTAGTGCTACTAATCTATCCCTTATAGGGATTACTACTACTAGACCCTAGAGTAGTCTATATACTCTAGTACCCTTTAAATGTCCCCCTAAAGGCGTCCTATAGACCCTATAGTATGATCACCCCTCCGGCCGGCTATAGCGCCTTAAACTCGGCCTTATACATCTTCTTGATCGTACTGATAGCGCATCGTAGACATCCCTATTTATAGTCCTATAGTACCGCTTTATACATAATATAGTGCTTAGGTAGACCGAGTACGAAAGATTTTATCGCGTACTAAGTATATACTCTCTCGTGATCAGATGGAATCCCCGTAATGTTATACGTTATAAAGAAGACGTCCTAGTAACGTAGGCATCGGACTATCGCTATGAAAGTTAGTAGTATTTCGGGGGGGTCCTAGCCTAGTTCTAGGGGAGTCTAGCTTAGTGTTTCGGTACTATAGAACGATCGGACCTAGTAGACGGCTATCTAGACTAAACTCTTACCGTAGTAGTCTTTCCGGTAACACTACTATTTCCGCGGCTCTAATTTAGACTATAATAGTATTAGGAGTAGAGAGCGCCTAGGGAGCGAATTCACTTACGGTGACGGGGGATCCGTCTTTAAGCCGTTCCTACTAAAGTTAGGATACTTAATAGTAGCGTAGCTACGAGGATTCTCACTATATAACTAAACTACTTTATCCTCTCCTCCTAGTAGGTATATTAGCTATAGCGGAGGACTAGAGGATATACTACTCTTACCTCCTTCCCCCCTAAGTTTATAGTACTATCTTACGTTAGCTCCTATTATAGTTAGTACTAAAGGAGCGAGGGAGGTTCGAGATCCGTACTATAGTCGCCGACTAGGTAAATAAGAGTTCTAGTAGTGAAGTAGAGTAGAATAAGGGTAGGTATTAATATCTAAGGCTACCTCCTAGTAGTAGCGAGGGGTAGTAATAGGGATACTTTAGGCTCGCTATTAACTTAGTAGATTCCTAGTCGTAGAATAAGAGTAGTAATAAGGAAGGAGAGATTAAGGAGGCGAGGAGGCGAGGTAAATACCTAACTACGCGCTAAGGCGAGATAATAATACGAGTTAATAGTACCTATCTAGGCTAACGGGGTGGTAGGGTAGGATAGGCGAGTAACGACCTAGGCGAGGATACGAATACGCGAGGTCTAACCCCCTCGAGGGGATAGCCAGATAAAATTATCACTGCCTCGATTATAGGCGAGCCTAGAACTAGTCTTAAACTCCTAACTACATCGTCTAGTTAGGACCTATACCCTCGTTATCTTTAGCTATAGAGTCCGGGGCGGGGGGTATTATACTATTCCTCGTTATAATGAGGGATACCTAGGTATAGAGGGAATCCTATCTAGGAATGGCTAGAGTTAAAGTTTAAATCGACTACCTAGTGTAGCGGACTAACCGAGTGTTAGAAACGGCCTACATATGACCTTGGGCGCGGGGTGCCTAGGAGTAGGTCTGCCGGGGCTTAGCAGCCTGATAGAGAATAAGGCTGGGTTACGTACCGTACGTGACTACCGAAAGGGGAAGTTCACGATATAGCGATATGCTGGTATACCGTATATTAACATATTAACATACTATTTCCAGTTATCTATTCGGGATACACCTTATAAGTATATAGCTACGCTCATTACCCTTTTATAGTTACACTCTCTCGTAGCTAACTAATAACATCTACTTCACTATACTATTCTGAAGTTACTCGACTATTCATACCTTACGTACTCTCGGCCTAGCTCATGTAATATAAGGACTGTAACTAAGGAAGCCTAACCTAGTTAGGCTATATAGGAAGCAGCTCTGATACTTTAGCTACTACCTACCGGTACGAAAGACGACCTCTATAAGTAGTTACGGAAGAACAGCGAGACCTACATCCCTAACGGACGAACTCCTTATACGATAGACATCCCGGCTGTCCCTGAACGACACGATGGCGGGACTAAGTACCCCTACCTCTAGTACACTAGGACTAGCGCCGCCAGTTATCACTACTACAGCGGAACTAATGCCTAAGGGTAAGATCGGTAACCTACCTAAGTCCTTTAATGGAGCGTAGGAGAGACTTACACCCTTCATTCACCATGTGGATATGTACTTATTAATGAACCTAGGAGACTTTCCTAGTAATATATAAAAGATCCTCTTTATGGGAAGTTACTTCGAGGTAGGGGTAGAGGCCTAGCTTCGCCCATTTATTAAAGACTACATGGAGAACTAACCCGACGAGAGGGAGGATGAGATCATTAAGTTGTTTTAAACTTTCTAAGGGTTTAAGGAGAAGGTTAGAAAGGTGTTCGGAGCTAGAGACGAAGAAAAGGAAGTAGAGCGATAGATCATAAACTTACGATAGACGGGCTTAGTTTAAGATTATACTATAAAATTCCGAACCCTAAATGTAGAATTAGGATGGGGCGACGGCGTATTAGTTCCTATTTTTCGCGAAGGCCTTAAGCCAGCGATTAAATGGGAAATGAGGACGTATAAAAGTAAGAGGATCGAGGACTGGATTGACGAGGTAATCTAGGTCGATAACGACTATTAAGAATATAAACGCTACGATAATTACCGACGCGGGTTTATAGTGAAGGGATAGAAGCCTAATACGAAAAAGTCAAGATAACTATACTATGGACCTATGCCTATGGACCTCGATTAAGCTCAGAAGAAACGGGGCTCTACTTAGAATAAAGACCCTAAATAGAGTAAAAAGGCCATAGGGCTAAAGAACAATGGAGCCTATTACAACTATAGGAAATCAGGATACTATGTAAGAGACTGTAAATCCCCGAGAAAGTAAGCTAACACTATGAAGCTTAATAAGTATAAATGAGTAAAAAGATCAGAAACTAAACCCGAGATGAATGTAGTGAACGTAGGAGAATCGGTGGACCACTAGAAAGTAGTCATCCTCGTAATTACACTAAATAGGATCCACGTTAAAACTAAATACTAGAGCGATAAAGAATGCGTAGACCTAACTTATCTAAAGGGGACAATGTTCCAACACTACCATACGTACTACGAACCTACGGAAGAGTAGAAACTACGGGAAAGGATCTTCTCGATCGTCCTGTATAAAGATCTCGAGTACTCCTAGAATAAGGAAAAAGAAGGTTATATTCACTCGCATTAGGGCGGAGACCTAGGAACATAATATATGCATAAGATCGAGGAAAGTCAGCCGGAACTAACGGTAAACATAGTAGATAGGTTCGACCTAGGATAATGGGAGGTAGACGATGAGCACCTAACGACACTTACGATGCTGGAACAGCTGTACGAGGAAGTCATCTAGGTCGTATAGAGAATGTAAGACCTCGAAGTTAGGGGAACTCCGGAGCAGCGAGAAGAGACCCTTTAGGAAATGGCGAGACTCATGATGCGGGTCCTAGAAGAGCGACAGGTCCTTAGGGAACGTCGAGAAAGGGCTAGGATACTCGGACAAAACGACGATAGAGTCCTGGAAGTATACCGCATCTATAGAGAAAGAGGAGTTTTAGTACTATAGGTGGATGAGACATTAGATGGGGTATCGATAAGAGGTAACTTCGCTTATAGAGAGGTAATAAGATGCCCGATAAGGAACATACCCTACCACTATATATAACACCTCGACTATCTATAACCCGAAGGACTGGGAATGTCGATTAAAGAAGCTAGGGAAGTACATCGACTGTCGGTCGAACGGTGTAGAGACTAGAACTGTAAGGTATCCGACCCCCGCGATGGGAGGATGGATTACCTATACTAGCTAAAAAACTAGGCTAAGGACGGCCTAAGGAGTAGGCCGCCTAAGGAAAGGAAGCTCTAATAAGGCGTAGGTGAGAGAGGGCTCGTAGAGAAAGCGTAACTAAGGATCAACCCGAGCTACTGTATAGAATGGCCGTAGCGACTCACTCGCATTTAATCATCCTGTACGGAACCCTCGGAGATTAAGAAGTATACATCCTTATCGACTTAGGATGTACCGGTAATATCGTTAATTACCGGGTGGCTAATAAACTAGGAGAGTGGAAGAAGGAAAAGGACGCATCCTATAAACTCTTAGGATTTACTGGAAAGGCACTGTCTAACGTTATACATGAACTAAGAAGAGTTCCATTATCGATCGACGAGCACTACGAAGAGATCATCCTCGACGTCGCGGAGACGAAATATAATATTATGCTCGGTATACTATAGTTAAAGAGGTATAACCCTATTATCGACTAGGCGAAGACTTAGGTACGGTTCGATAACTGCGACTACACCGAAAGACCTTAGGACCGAGAGGTAATAGCGGCACAACCCTTCATAAGGAAGGAAGTATAGGCGCGACCTATGAAAGTTTTAGCCGAAGTATCTAAGTACCCGCTAGAGTACGAAGGACTCGAAGAGATATTCGAAAAGAAGGTAGGACTCGAGGTACTATCTAAATATAAGCCGTAGGACTACGAGATACGACTCTAGGAAGGAAAGAAACCTACGTTCGGACCATTATATTTACTGTCTGAAGTAGAGTAAAAGGCTTTACGCGATTACCTTAAGGATAACTTAGTAAAAGGCTACATTAGACCCTTAGAATCAGAAGTAGGTTATCCGATCCTATTTATCCTTAAGAAGGGCGGAAAAGAACTTCGATTGTATATAGACTATCGAAAGTTAAACGAGATTACCGTTAAAAACGTATACCCGCTACTACGGATTAATGAGCTATAGGATAGGCTTAGAGGAGCGAGGTACTTTATAACGATCGATGTAAGAGACGCGTACTACCGTATACGCATAAAGGAAGGCGAAGAATGGAAAACCGCCTTTAGGACCCGATATAGTCTATACGAATACTACGTAATGCCATTCGGGCTTATTAACGCACTAGCGACGTTCTAAGCATTAATTAACAATGTCTTACGTAAATACTTAGACATCTTCTACGTCGCATATCTTGACGATATTCTAATCTATTCGGAAGAATACGAACTATACGTAGAATACGTTATTAAAATTTTAGAAGCACTAAGAGAGTATTAGCTACCGGTTAAGCTAGAGAAGTACTAGTTCTATAAGCTAAGCGTGAAGTTTCTTAGCTATATAGTCTCGTAAGACGGACTACAGATGGACCTAGAGAAGGTTAAAAGCGTACTGGAATGGCTAGAGCTAGTAACGCTTAAGGAACTATAAGCGTTCCTCGGATTCGCTAATTTCTACCGAAAGTTCATCAGGAACTACTCGCGAATTACAGCACTTCTGATAAATCTGATAAAGAAAGGAGTCGCGACCTTTACTTTAACGGAAGATGCTCGAGAGGTAGTATAGAAACTTAAGAAGGCGTTTACGGAGGCCCCGATCCTCACGATCTTCAGCCCGGACCTCTAAACACTCCTTAAAACGGATGTATCGGACGGCGCGATCGCCGCAGTCTTAACATAGATAGGATAAGATAGGAGAATAAGGCTAGTGGCTTACTTCTTAAGAAAAATGACAGCACTAGAGCTGAACTACGACATATACGACAAGGAGCTACTCGCTATTGTCGAAGTACTAAAACACTGGAGAGTATACCTCGAAGGACCGAAATACGCGGTTAAGATATATTCCGATCATAAGAACCTACTATATTAGAATACGACTAAGGTTCTTAACAGGAGATAGGTAAGATAGGCCGAAACACTCGCCACTTATAACTTCTAGATTTACCATGTTAAAGGTAAAGAGAACGGTAGAGTAGATGCTTTAAGCCGAAGGCTAGACTACATAGTAGACATCAAACTAACGCCCGCGTCACTTCTACGATAAGAAGGAGAGTACCTTATGTACGTACAGCCTACTTACGCAGTAGGAGGGCCGTTGTACGACACGGATAACGGGTATGATACGAGAATCTGGATAAAAGATACAATAGGGCTGGAACAACCCTAGAAACTGGATGATAACAGGAGAGTAGTTATAGAACACTACTACAGTGACCCACTTATAGGACATCTAGGAATAGACAAGATGATCGAACTAATCACTCGACACTACGAGCCATAGAAAGGCATGAGGAAGGATATCTAAGAATTCACCTAGAACTACGAGGTGTACATACAGGATAAACATAGTAGGCATAAACCATATGGACTACTGTAACCGCTACCGGCGCTAGAGGGCGTATGGACATCTATTATAATGGACTTTATCACGAAGCTACTAAAGTTAAAGGAACCTCTTACGGGTGTAACTTATGATAGCATCCTAGTAATATACGATAGACTAACGAAGTTCTCATACTTTAGGCCGTACCTTGAAAGGTCGACGGCTGAAGACTTCGCTTACGAATTCTTAAAAACCGTATTCGTAAACTACGGCATACTAAAAGAGATCATTACGGATAGAGATAAGCTCTTCACGTCTAAGTTCTAGAAAGAACTAATGAGATTACTAATGACGAAGCATAAACTATCTATATCGTTCTACCTATAGATAGATAGTCAGATAGAAAGGATAAATTAAACCTTAGAACAGTACTTAAGGATGTACGTGAACTACGGATAAACTAACTGGGTCACGATGCTACCAGTCGCATAGTTTTACTTCAATAACTATAAGTTAGTAATAGGAATAAGCCCATTCTACGCTAACTACGGATTCCATCCTAGGCTGGAAGATGTAATCACGGAAGGTATAAATCTAAGAGCCCTTAAAAAGGCTATGATAGTTAAAGAAATACACTAAAAACTAAAGGAAGACCTCGGATTCATCGCAGAAAGAATGGTAAAATACGTAAATAAGAGAAGGGTCGAGGGACCGCCCCTAGAGGAGGGGGACCCCGTCTACCTTTTGCGAAAAAACATTAAAATAAAACGACTAAGCGCGAAATTAGATTACGTTAAGCTAAGACCATTTAAGGTCAGAGAGAGAATAGGAAAAGTTAACTATCGGTTAGAACTCCCGAAGGACATAAGAATTCACGATGTATTCCATATCGCCTTACTCGAACTAGCACTAAAGAACGCTAAACCGATCTAATTACTACCGCTAGACGAAGAAGTCGCACTAGAAGAGTACGACGTTAAGGAAGTGCTCTAGAGACGCATTAGGCGCGGCACCCCTTAGTACCTAATTAAGTAGTTAGGATATGACGAGTCAGAAAACAGCTGGGAACTTAAGGCTTACCTGTCGAAGGAGGTTCTAGAGGAGATCTAAAAATAACACCTGGAGTAGTTCTACCAGACAGTACCGCCTCCTAGTCAATCTATTCGACGTTCGGAACGTCGCTCTAGGCGAAGTTAGGTTTAGTAAGAACTACCTCCTCTAACTCTAGCAGCTTATCGAACACCCCTAGAGCTTACATCTCACGACGTAACATCTAACTTGATATCTCCTCTAACTACTCGAGTTCGCCCTGGAAGGAAACATCCTCCTCCTCGGCCTCGGTAATCAACTTACGAAGCCGAGCGATCTCTTTTCGCTTCGCCCGCGACTTTACAACTAATTATTTCTTTTATTCCCCTACTTTTCGGAACTCTTCCATCGAAAAGGTACCATCGCACTTTCGCTGTTTTCGGAGACATTCGGCACACGAGGACGACTACTCGCGGTCGTAGTAATAGATAATACCATAGTTGACGCACTCGGTGCAGGTAACTATCGCGATGTTATCCGGATCGGCGGAAATGGAATCGGCGAGTTCGATACGACGTTCGCTTTAAGTTTTCATAGGTTTTAAGGAACGACGAGGTTTAGCTATGCGGAAGTTCTACATAGTTAGCCATAAAGAAGAGAAGAAGAAGACGAGAGACGCGGGGTAGGCGCGACCTACCTTAAGTACGTTGAGGACAACGAACAGGATAGGAGGGAGATGGTGTTAGAAACGGCCTATATATGACCTTAGGCGCGGGGTGCCTAGGAGTAGGTCTGCCGGGGCTTAGTAGCCTGATAGAGAATAAGGCTGGGTTACGTACCGCACGTGACTACCGAAAGGGGAAGTTCACGATATGGCGATATACTGGTATACCGCATATTAACATATTAATATACCATTTCCAGTTGCCTATTCGGGACATACCTTATAAGTATATAGCTACGCTCATTACCCTTTTATAGTTACACTCTCTCGTAGCTAACTCATGACATCTACTTCACTATACTATTCTAAAGTTACTCGACTATTTATACCTTACGTACTCTCGGCCTAGCTCATGTAATATAAGGACTGTGACTGAGGAAGCCTAACCTAGTTAGGCCATACAGGAAGCAGCTCTGATAATGTATCTTACGACGAAGATAAGACCTGACCTAGCCTACCCAGTAGGCTATCTCGCTAGGTATATGTCGAATCCTAGTCCTTTACACTTTAAAGTACTTAAAAGGGTCTGGGAATACCTAGCGATAACAAAAGGTCTAGGCCTAGCCTATTAATCTAACTCTACTAGCATCGATTGCTATGTAGACTCAGATTGGGGGGGTGATATAGGCACTAGACGATCTACAACAGGCTATCTATTCGTCTTCCAAGGCGCTCCTCTATCCTGGAATTCAAGACTATAGCGTATAGTGGCGCTAAGTTCTTGCGAAGCTGAATATATGGCCTTAAAAGAGGCTATAAAGGAGTAACAGTATATTAAGGCATTACTAAGCGAGATAAAAGGTCTTCTAGGCCCTAGTCTTACTATAGAATGCCTAAACATCTATACTAACTCCCATTCAGCTATAGAACTAGCGAAAAACCCTATATACCATGCTAGAACTAAGCATGTCGATATTCAGTACCACTACGTACGCGAATGCGTCCAAAACGAGGTATCTAAGCTTAAATAGGTACCTACCGACGCTCAACTGGCCGATGGTCTAACTAAGCCTATAACTACCGATAAATGGATCGCTTTTATCGAAGGAATAGGCTTAAGAGACCTAAACTAGCCTATTTAGGCTAGAAAGGTGCCTACAGGCAAAAAGACAAAAAACAGGCCTCCTATCGAGACGAAGTCAACAGGAGACAGTTATTACCTAGGCACCGTCAGGGCGTCCCTCTACTAGTGGGTTACAATAGAATACAAGACTAGTAGGAGGAGCTTTACAACACCTTATAAAAGGTCGGACCGCCCTGCTCCCTTCGATAGAAGGGCCCTCAATAATACCCTAAAGGTAACTTTACCTAACAGCACTAACATTTACCCGTCTTCCACTATAAATAAGGGTTGAGTAAAGGGGATAGTGCTAAAGATAGGAAAGTTAACCTTCGAGGTACGTCAACTACAGATTAAGATTCTAGGTAATTAAGAGATTTATTCGTAACTCTCGATTATATACCTTATTAAATGGGCTAAGGTAAGGGGGTTCGATTCCCACTTATTTCAGACTATTTAACTAGTCTAGCCTTTTCATTTTACAGGCCATTTCAACAGGCCTAGTGTGGGACTATCAGGAAAAACGATATTCCAGAAATAAGCTAAAATCTCGCCAAGACTAGGTGAGAACTAGCTTAAGGGGGTGTGTGGAATATCGCTATCTAGGTCTCTTACCTAACTAGGCTTAGCGCTAGGCACGTGACTTGATCACGTAGCTAGGTGGCTTAGCTAGGTAAGATAACTAGGTAGTGTAGCCACTTACATCATCGCTTACTAATAGCGATTCGATGGGTTTCGTTTATCTTCTAACTATCGCCACTCGCTACCTATATAAGGACAACCCTCTCCCCTCTCTTAGATAGTTAAGTTCACTAAGTCTTCTATAGTCGAATAGTTAATACCTATCGGTTCGATCCTATAATGAGCCTATTCATTACCTATTTAGGTAATCCTCCGAGTCCTCCGAACAGTAAGTAAAGGAAATATTATTTTTCGTCTTTTCTTAGGAGTTTTTCTCTCCTCCTTTCTTTTCTTCTTCGTAATTTCTAGTTAATCTTCTAGCTCTACTTCCTAATAGTAGTAGCTTTATACTCCTCTCCTTCTAGTAGTCGGAGCTTAACGGCTTAGTCTTACTATTCTATAAATAGTTATTAGTAGTTTTAGTATTTAAATACTCTTTAATATTAGAGGTTTTTAAGGTTAAACGCCCTCCCCTTCCTTAAGGATATATCTCTATTAATTCTCTAAGTAATTATTTAATAGTCGTAACGTCGTTAATATCTACCCTATATAGTAGTAGTAAATATATATAGCTAGTATTCCTAATAGTACCCCGAGTAGCGGTTTTCTTAAATAGCTAGCGTAGCTCGCCTTATATAGTAGGATAAATATACTTAGTTAGTTACTTAATAATATGCCCTATATAGCGGTCCTATATATATAGTTAGCTTCTCTATTTTAGTAGGTAATCGATTAGTCGGTTTTAGTAAGTAGGTAAGTAATTCTTTAGTTCTATTAATTCTATTATCTTCGTTTAATTATATAGTTATATAGTTATTTTAGTTATTTTTAGTCGATCTTTAGTTCGGTCATCTTAGTAGAGTTATCCTACCGCTCGTAGAGAGATACCCTTCTAAAAACGTTCGTCGTAGCTGTATCTTCATCTTATTAGAGGTACTAATGAACTAGGTATAGGCTCTTAGCTAGAGGCATCAACTCGTACGGCGGTAGGTATAGTATTAGGGGTAACGACTATCGTACAGTAATAATAAGACCGCATCGAAGATACTGATTAGATAGATTCCATTACTTGATTAATCGCTCTATTCTCTTCTTATTAAGAACTTGCTTATTTTAGAACTTATCCTCCAAGAGGATCTCTGAGAAAAGGACTCTCGGACCTAGTGTCCGAGATCCAGCTAATTAGGAGGTAGGAAGGTTTACCTGTACATTGTACAGGTAAATCAGCTAGTCACGTGCCAGCCTGTAGACCTCCCCATTACACTATTATTAAGTCTAGAGATATTACTCTTATCGCTAGCTACCGGTATAGCTAATACGACCCTACCTAATAACTCCGTATTAGCGAGGCTATTTAACGGAGTAATCTTACCTAGCTCGTCGCTGGTCTTTATATAGCCTAAACCTAGATTCCTCCCTCTAATAGTATGAAATTCGAGAAGGGGTAAGTATCTTCGAAAATTTCTTAGTACGTCCTAACTAATCCTCCGGGACCTATACTTTCGAGCTACGATCCTTCCCTATTATTAGGAATATAAAGAAAAGAATGGTATCGACGTACTTAGCTTAATAAGATCTATCGTTTAGTAATACGAAAAATAGAAATATTACTGTGGTTGTAGTTCCGGAATGCCCATTGGAATCGATTCCAGTAACGCTGTCTCTTTTGGTGGTCCGGCACAAGTGTGTGACTGGTTCGCGGCCGCAACAGAGAAAGAGATCACCTGGAGGAATCCGCGTCATGACCATGAAGTGATTATGACAGATAACAGCCTATGGCAGAGACCAGTAGCGGTACAAATTTAAGCTGAAGTAAAGGTGTGCACGTAACACCTGCCTGGAGAACGAAGACAACGCGCCGAAACGGCATTGAAAAGCCATACTAGTCATGATTGAAGGGACATAGCTGATGAGTATTGACTACAGCTCGTCAAGCTATATCTATATAAATTGTCCTCAGATTGGATGCTTGCGATGACGGCCTGGATTACTTATTACAAGCTTGGCTACTTGCTGACGAGGGCTGTCTTATCTTGTGATATAAGACTATATTACCATCTGAGAAGAGCGTGAGCTAGTAGTAATAATGGATGCGCCGAGGAAAAGTAAAAAATGGGCTTACCCAAAGGTCTCTTCAATATATTCGACGCCGCGTTTGCCTTGCTTTAGAGCCATGTGCACTGCAGCTCTCGCCTCATCGGCCATGCCAGCGGGTCCGCAAGTGAGAATGGCAATTCTTCTGCCTGCTGTGTCAGTGTCGTTCATTTTATCAATCACACCTAGTATCGTTCCTTGTATGTTAGGTCGGCCGTAGATGATGTTGATGTTGGTAGTACTAGCATTGGTACGCGGGATAATCTCGAGGTCCTCATTACCGCTGTTAGCCGCGTCCACGGAAGTAAGCCGGCCACTTCCGCGAGAGGTGGCATGGAGATGGAGATGGACGTCATCACGCCCGATGTACGGCTGCAACTCTTGCGCGACAATGTCTTTGATCATGGATGTTTGTTTGGTCGACCAGACAAACGTGATGTTCCTGGTGAGCGTAGAGACTTTTCCTTCGGCTGCCCCTGATTGCTGTCTAGCATTGAGGGCCACACGCTTTGCATGATCTTGCATATACGGCAGTGCACCGGAGATGCCGGTCCCACCAACGATGAAAACGACGTGCTCAAAAGTATGTAACGGGCTCCTCTCTCCGTATGGGCCTTCAAGAAAGATGTGCGGCGTAATGATGCCAGTGGGAGACTTGAGACATTCCTCACGAAGACGTCGAGTCCAGCTGCTAAAAGGACGTATAAGAAAGGTAAGTTTCTGCTTGCCACCAGAAGCATCGGACACGGTTCGCTGGCCATGAGGCATAGGTTGGCCAATGTCTGAGGAATGACCAGAAGACGAGCCTTCAGTGTTGCTCGGGATCTCTTTCTCTGCAGCGCTGTTTAGTTGTTCCATGCCGGCAACAGTCTCAGCTTCCTCAGTGTCATCGATCCGCTCATATCCGGCCAAAGTGAATGGGTGATTTTCCCACCCTTTCCATTTTATCGGCTGATACAGGAAGTAATGCTGTCCAGGGCCGGGTTGGAGGAGGGTAGACCCCGGTATAAGCTGAAGTCGAATAAAGTCGCCCTGCTGACTGTATGTGATCGAGGCTTTAGTAGTCATGAGGGAGTGTGAAGACTTCATGTGAAGGTTACAGTATACCCATCGAAATAAGCGAGCCGCTCGATCAAAGCTCCAAATTGCTACGGGTGGCCATAGATACGGATTGTATTCACCATCGAATATGATGGTGTGGCTAATATGTTAGTGTCAGGAAAGGAAACACGGTGGTAAGGGAGGGGTAGCACATACTAATATAAGCCAACAAGTGTCACCACCGAAAGTGATATATGGATCAGAAGAAAGACCTCATATGACTTCACTCGGAACCACATGAATGAGAAAAAGACCAGTAGGCTCATCGTAATGGTAGCCTATATAACAAATTAGTTTAGAAACACCATTGGTGTCGGCGAGATATCAAAGAGCTTACCATGCCTCCCATATACCAGTACTGTTCTGTCCATGACTCGGCAAAATAGCCAACTGTAGGCCATCGTCAGGAACGTTTTGAAAGTCAGAGAGACGTGGACATAACATACATTCTCCCTCCAAGACTGACCAATTGATCGAATGAACAATTGCACATAAGGTCGCCCATCGAGCAATGTGGCGATGAAATATATTGAAAGTGGCAAAGCTCCAGCCAGTCAGCCATAAGAAGATATTATTCCTTCCAGCAAACATCCATAGCCAAGGTAAGCATGCATATGAGATGATACCAGTACGGTCGGCTATATAGCGCCAGCCTTGCTGACCGTTCGAATAGCTTGAAGACAATTGTTTAGTGAACGTATGCAAAAACGAAGGGGTTTGGGGGACGTACTAGAGATTAGGGTTAAAGATCTTGTAACCGACACAGCATAAGATAAAGTTCATAACGTAGAAAGTCACAATAATTATCGTCTCCATACGGGTCGGAATGGTCATCCAAAGTACTGGGCGGGAATGGTGTGAACCGAATGCGGCGGGAATAATCAAATTTGCCCTGATCCAGTCATAGATGAATTTGATGAATCCAGGAAGTTCATCCCGACGCTTTACGGAGGAGTTTTGCCCTTCTTCGACATCGTCCATAGCCTTTAAGCGTCGAGACTGGAAGAAAGAAGTGATGAGACGATTTATGATGCCGATCAGTAGTATTCCTCCCCAGAAGCCATACATTGCCCAGCTAAAGATAGTTAGCCAATATCCAAAGAGGTAAAAGAAAGTAACACACCCGTAAGCATGTGGATATTCTGCAGTTTCAATGTCGAAGTCAACCTGTCTTATTGTTAGCCCTCGACAAACATGTGGCGAACAGAGCACGATTACCCAAGTGTCTCTGGCGGTTTTCCAATAAGAGCGGGTTATCAGCACGGGCTCGTTGAAGACCGTACCCTTTTCATAATCATTATAGTCGGCGACAGTGAGAGACTTCATGTATTCATCGGTAAGCAGTGGCTCAATGTCGGAGTAAGGGACCAATGTCAGTCCCTCGCCGTATTCCTGGCATTCCTGATTAAAATAGTCGTATCCGGCTTGGATTTCTCTGATGCTGCAATAGAGCTTGGCAGCTGCGTACATTGAGATTGTGTACACTTTGTTGGTGCATAGGTTGCCATAGTAGTCGGTAGGATTAGTTAGATTGAAAGTGAGATAATCCACAGCCGTCTCAACTCCCTGGAAGCAGCCAGTCCACTTGTCAACCGTTCCAAATGCTATACCTACCAGTGCCAGAAAGGTTGTTAACAGTTTCATTTTGAACGTAGACTTCCGCAGGGCTTGGAAGCAACCACTGGAACTGAAGAAGTAATCGAGAAATATGCACTGTAATTGATTTGAAGGGCTGGCAGTCCCATATAAGACTGCCATTCCGGGGGTGGAACTACATGTGCAATAAAGGGCGTGTTGGCCCTCCACGCGCGTTGGAACGCATATTGAGCTAACTCTATCTGATTTGGGGGAGCTTGAACGGTTGTACAGGAAGAAGCTGAGATGCCCGAGACCTGATCGTGCCACTCCCATGCTAGTATTGTGACTGACCTTTTCCCCTAGACCGAGTCTCATGCTTCAGACGCACCTAAAAGAGAAGAAGACCGAGAAACCATCGTAGTAAAGGTGGGCCAGTAGACAACCGTATGAAACTTGAGTTCATGGCGGAAGCGAGCTTTCCACCATTTCGAGACTCTCTTGTATACCATTCACCTTTTGTTTCGGTAAGATTTGACGTCAATCATGCACCGGCAGTGACAAGAAACTCACTAAGGATGGCTTCAATGTGTCAAGCTTTGTCAAGCTTGGTGTAATGGAAAGCAATCTCTCACTAACTCTTGGAATTCAATCCAGAAGTCATCACTTCTCAACTACAAACATGATACTTACACTGCGCTAGAGCTATCTAGATGGGCTAAACATGGTCGTATGACCGATATCGGTCTTTTAGCTTGTTCGGGAAGAGGATATCTGCATCTCTGAGCACAGTCGACGCACCGGTGTGCGAGCTCAGGCTTGCGTGAAGCATTCTGCACGGAGAAAAGTTTGCTCTAGACCGCGGGCGTTCCATGGTCGGAAAATCCATGTAAGCGAGGACTAGAGCTAATCCTGGGTCTTAACGGAATATGCAGGTCTGTGGAATGATTGTGGCCATTAAAAAGATGCCGAAACGCATCATCATCCTCGCATGAGCTCTCATGTGTAAGGATCATGGTCCAGATCACGAATTCAATGGCTGTCTAAGTTTGACGGTTAACTTTAAACGGAAAGCGCTGCCTTCGAGAGCTCTGTACGCTCAGTCTACGCGCGAAGAGTGGAATAGTGCTCAAATCGTACCCAGGGTGACTTCCGCTGGACCGTACGCGGTGAATGTGTGCGCCAGGCGTCCGTTAGGGAGGGGCATCCAAACCGGGGAGTATTATTTGACGAAAGATATGGTAGCAAGTGGAAATGATGTCGGGTTGGAAAACCTAGAAGACACTGGCCTTCACACGCTGTTCGTTTTTTTTCGCGTATGGCACTGACCGTGCTGAGGTGGCAGAGAGATCTGATGGTCTGTGGCTGCCTGGGGGAACAATACGTTCACCGGTCATCTCCAGCCGAATGAAGTGCGGGTCATTCGAATCAACAAGAACACTCAAATGCCTGTAAAGATTTTGGAATGCTTTACTCAAACTTCGTTGGCCTAGGGTAGGTGAATCCCACGTCTCGGACCAAGCGCAAGGATGTAGTGAAACCCCCTAGTCCAAGTTCGAATAATCTTATCTAATCGATTGTATGTTGGCTAATCATATCTGATAATCAGTTATCTGATCAAACCGTTCAGCCAGCACTACTGTAAGTGCTAGGGTATTGCAGGATCAGGATCCCTGGAATTTACACCCGATGTCGGTGCTCGTGGGGTCAACGGAGCTGCGCGGCCTGCCGATCGCTTACACAGCTGCGACCTGGAACCGCTTGGACGATGGAAGATGATGGGGATTCAAGCTTTGAACTAAGCTTGTCAAACTGGAGGTAAAACTTAGGAAAGTAAAGCCAAGGCTTTCTAGGGAAAAGCGGTTACACTACCCTGACCCACTGTGCTAGTAGACTAACAGATTCACGTAGTTGTTATAGTGCCATCGATCCAGGGATCTCGGGGGCTGAATCGACACATCAAAAATTCTAAGATCATCAGACCATTCGCTTCCTCTACTATTCCGGCTAGATGCTACTCTTCACACTCTACATTCACTCCACCGCCCACAAGCGCGCTGGACCATCTTCACAAGAGCTTCTTGACGAGTTCTCCGCTATCGGCGTGGACAAGCCCTGGACTCATAGAGCCTCCCACTCTCTGGTGGCGCATTACGTTTCTCTATAGACTCTACCAGTTGCTGCAAACCTGCTCTCTACGCGCCTTGTCCACAACAGGGCAAGTCAAAATGAACGCAGGAGTATAGCTCCTACACAAGTTTTCCGCGATACCCGTCGTCTGCCCAAAGACGCCATGGCCGTACCATTCTTTGGTCTAAATACCACTTTTCTCGCGCAAATAACGCGATCTTTGCTGTTATTGGAAAGATCTTGGCGCAACAGCCACCATTTTCCTGCGTTCATTCGAGGTCAAAGTCCTCGATAGGCTCAAGTAGGGTCGCCGGGACCACTGACCAGAACCAAATATCGGCGACGTTGCCGAACTCTGGCTGTATATGAATCCTGCCAGTGGCATTCTGGTCAGTGGTCAAACTATTTCCTCTGCCGAGGTCTCATCTCCTTTTCTGTCCTGTGCTGGGCCAAACATCACGGATTTGCTGTTGACAATCTAGCCTTCACTGCGATGTTGCTCGAAATATTGGCCACCCTCACCACGCTCGCTGGGGCCACCCTGGGCCAAAGCTCACCAGATCTGGCCACTGTTCTCAACACTACTGACGGGACTTCCACCCTTGGCCAAGTTGTTTCTCAATCCCCAGGATTCTTGGAAGCCATATCTGGGAAGACGAATCTCACCTTCCTCGCCCCGAACGACACAGCCATTGCCCTGTGGCTAAATTCTTCTCAGGGACAAGCAGCCTCGGACGCCGGGGACGATTACCTTACCAATCTCTTACTGTATCACACAATCAATGGAGGATACAATAACATCTCAGACTACTTTGTCGCTCACACCCTCTTGACTTCCAACACCCTCACAAATGTATCGGGTGGCCAATTTATAGCGGGTTACTACGACGACGATGACAATGTGACCACATTCCTCAGTGGAGACTACAACGACTCCAGTGCTGGTGTGACTCCCCTGTCCTTTGCCCAGGGATGGATCTACATCATCGACAGTGTACTATCGGTTCCACAGATCTTTAGTGAGGTCGCGGTTGCGGACGACTTCAACGGGACTTCGTTCGTTGCGGCTCTTGATAGTACCGGACTAACGGAACAGTTCAACTCACTCCATGACGCCACATACTTTGTTCCTTATGACTCAGGCTGGTCCCTTGTGGAGGATGCCCTATCGCAACTCAGCAAGGACAATTTGACGGAGGTGCTCAAATACCACGCTTGCGAGCAGATCTTACTTTTCGACGACTGGGCCAATGGCACCCAAGTGACTACACTGACGGGTGAGACTGTCACCTTCACGCAAACACCCGACGAGGAGTGGTTCATCAACAATGCCGGCGTCAGTTCCGTCAACCTCTTTTCCTCTGGAGGAGTTATTGTGCTTATTGACAGCGTGATGAACCCTTATAAAGGCTTTGCGCAACCGCTGAATGGCACTGATGGAGATGGTGTCCCTGCATGGCCGGTCACAAATGCCACCAGCACGGAAGCAGCTAGTTCGAGCACCGTATCTGCCACAGGAAGCATTGCTACTGCTACCTATTCTGGTGCCGCCGTACCGCTGAGGACAGAATCTGTTGGTTTGGCTGTGTTCCTCGGGTATGCTGCATTGGCTATTCTTTGATTCGCGATACTGCACGAGGTTGCGGCATAGCATCGACATCTTGGGATGGGAGGTGGAAGTACGCGAGATCCTACATCCGATCGCTTTCGGCAAGGTGATAAGAACGAATGTCGGCCTAGCTAATAATGAATTATTTCACCACTCAGTTGAAACATTTTCGAAGCCATTGACGTGTAGGGAGAGTGATCTTGATATCGATAGGCAGTATTCTTTGAACTTGTTGTTGATCGATTGCCAAGTTGGAAGGTGAGTGTACTCTTCTATGTTGATATCAGTCAGCGTCGAAGGGAAAGGGCTATCCTCTCTCGGTGCACTTTGCGAAGCTGCGACAGTCTGAAGATCCCATAGCCCTATATATCCCAGCTTTGGGACGAAGCCTCGACTAGTTTCGACAGATCGACTTGGATAACGTAGGAGTCGCCAATTTCGCAGACTAAGCGGTCCAGGTGCTCGTCGGTATACGCAAGTAGAATCCGATCTCTTAGAGATGGAAACGGTATGCAGTCGATGATCGCAGCGTGTAAGCTAGACTGTTGAAGGAGACTCGGTCGGTAAGATGGGTCGAGATCGGCGGACGTCTCTGGGCTTGCGTTGATCCGCCGCATGGTCAGCTTTCCAAGTCGGTTGTGAGCACCCGTATAGGTATAGAAGCTCATCATTGGCGGCCACATCGAGCATATGAATCCTGACAATATGAGGTCTACAGAGGAGCGAAGGCTGTTGTCCAGTCAGCCCAGATGCAAAGGAAAGGCTCAAGCCGCAGCCCATCTAGCATGTAACTCACCTATTCATGTCATCGTGCAGCTGATATTTCATTTCATTCCATTTTCGCTTGATACAGGATTCGAACGCGATAATGTGAGCAGAGTCTGATGAGTTGGCTCCAGGCTAGTTTTGCTTCGTAGCTGTTGAGATGGAATTCGGTATTTGCGGATGATCGGTTTACAAAACAGACCTCTTTCCCCGAGTCTGTTTGCTGAAAGCAGCCAAACCCAATTCCGGAAGATGTGAGATCATGAAGCAGGTCTGGGAACAGTGTGGAAGAAATATCCGGAAGGGTAGTCGGGTCCTCATTGCGGCGGATGATCTCTACCGGTCCAAGGTCCGATATACGGTTGTTAGTTTGCGGCAACGTTATGTCTGTTGTGGGTGATATAAGTGAGCTATCGACCTGTTGGATATCGCAACCGAAGTCCAGTCTATGAGAGTAGACAGAATCCTCGATACATTTATCCGCTTCTCCATCTCTTGGCACATCAAGCTCCGACTTGTCGACGTCTGAGCCTAGCAATCTGCTGTAGGTGATGGCTACCCCGTCAAGCTGGTTAGCGGAAACAAAGCAGGAAGTTGAGATGTTGATTCAAGGTGCTGAGAATACCTTCTCGTAAAGTACGCCTGTGATGTCGGCGGATACACCCTCTAAAGACGCCTGGGTGCTCCGAAGCTTCTTGCGACACTCCAGCAGCTGATCGCGCAAAACGCGATTTTCTTCCTCAAGCGCCACCATTCGGGATGTTTCTGGCTTTTCGGCGATCTGAAGCCGTTTTTCGGGTTCCATCACATATATCTTTCGCGGAAGGCTTTTTGGCATAGGCGATTCCGAAGTTTCCTGGCCAAACTCGCTTAGCATGCCGCACGTCTGGGTCCATGGGTCTCAAACGGTTCGCCTCGAACAACACCTGGGCGAACGGCAAGACCAGCCATTGACTCGAAAGTCTGCAGGCAAACTGCCGCATAGGGAGGAAACCAACTTTAAATCCTGCGCGGTCCCATTGGTCGGTGCCTTTGTTCGCCTCCTTTTCAGGTAATTGATGGAGTCTCCCATCATTGATACTAGACTTCAGAAGAAGTCCGTTCGTTGGTGCACAACTGAGTGGTCAATGTCGAATTCGAAGGCAATACACATGCAGCAAATCTGATTTCAAACTTGCTGAGTATTCTAGCGCGGGGAATGCTAGTGTAACAGTGGAAACGAGAGGGACTGAGGAGTGGTCAACACACTGTAGTAGGAATAACTCCACAAACTATCCTTGTTGACCCTATTACAGCCTCGGGTAACCTATTGAGGTCATGAGAAAGGGACTTTGCCAGGATTATTCAGGTACTTTACTGCGCACATTGGCACCACCCAGTGCCTGACTCTTTTACGAGACAATTGCTTGTTTGTGATTGGCGGGCGAGGTCTCCAGGCCTGTTGTTGTCATTGATGATGTTGCCGCGTAGGCTTATGTTATCAACGGCTGTTCTAGTGCCGAGAATCAAGGACGTGTATTTGCAAGGTCCACATTTACTTCCGGACGGATATAAATTCAGTGGCTGATGTGAGCCATAGATGCAATCGGGGTCTGGATAAGGCGTCCTGGCACGGAATAATGTAGTTCCAGCGAATCAGGAGGCTCGGAATCGGAACCGGCATAGTGGGAGTCGACTTCTGGTTCGTGGCACAGGTCAACTATAAAGACCTTGCCACTGTTCGATGTGTCCTTCATTCAGTCAGGTCAGTCTCATAGCTCCCTAGTCGATTATGGTTTTCTCGCGTATACCTTCTGCAGTGGTCGACCCTGCGCCACTTGGGTCACCCATCACCTATAATTATTCGGGGCAAACAGCAAGTAACCGATTCCTCAAAGCGGCCATGAGCGAACAGATCTCTTCATGGGACCCGACGAATCTTTTGGCGCGTGGAATTCCATCCAGGGAGGTCATCAAAGTCTATCGAAGATGGGGAGAGGGCGGTTGGGGGCATATACTAACAGGGAACATCATGGTTGCGTACGACCAGCTGGAGTCACCCGGAAACCTCATCATCCCCCCAGACGCACTGTTTGAAGGGCCAAGGTTTGAAGCATGGAAAGAATTGGCATCACAGGCCAAAAAACAGGGCAGTCTGATTTCTGGTCAAGTGAGTCATCCAGGCCGACAAACCGACATCCGACTTCAAGCAAATCCAATATCCGCAAGCGACATCCAACTGCAAACTACCATGGGCAGGTCATTTGCAAAACCAAGACCAGCGTCGCAAGAAGACATTGATGCAGTTATCGACGCCTTTGTATATGCAGCTCAATACCTTCATGCTGCAGGCTTTGATGGTATCCAGCTTCATGGAGCTCACGGCTATTTCTTGGCCCAGTTCCTCTCAAAGACCACCAACAAACGAACAGATCAGTATGGGGGTGGGCTAAGGAACAGAGCTCGCATTATTTTGCAAATCGCAGATGCTATTCGTGGAGAATTACCCAAGTTCCTCTTGGGGATCAAAATCAACAGTGTTGAATTCCAGGACCAAGGATTTACTCCATCTGAGGCTGTCGAACTCTGTACCCTATTGGAAGAGGCCAAGTTTGATTGGGTCGAGTTGAGTGGTGGTACATATGAGAATTTCGGACCGCTCGAGGGGAAGCAAGCAAGCACAAGGAGAAGAGAGGGGTTTTTTCTGGAGTTTGCGGAGATGATCAAGCTGCACGATACGAAGCTTTACGTGACGGGAGGGCTTCGTACAGTACAAGGGATGGTTGCAGCTTTGAGCACAGTGGATGGTGTCGGATTAGGACGTCCCGCGGCTCAAGAATTCAGCCTAGCGAAAGAAATCCTGCGGGGACAGGTGACTGGAGCAATCGAGCAACAGATAGACCAGTACAATTTCGCTCTGACGACGATCACGGCGGGCACACAGATTGGACAGGTGGGAAAAGATCAGCAACCTATCAACATGGGGATCAAGGAGAATGTCAGCATCTTGATGAAGAGCTTTGGGACCTATATGCAGGAACTCGCTGAAGGTATGTCTGGAAATATAGTGTGGGAACCCTCTAACGCGGTACAGATGCGAATACAATGAAACGGACAGGCTATGCCAATTTAGAGGGCTATACACCGGAGCCTTTCAGTCCAGTCAAAACATAGGACCAGATGTTGTTGTTCCAATCATCACGCTCCTGGAAAATAAAATGTCCCCCGTCTTGGAGTCGAGCCCAGAGAATGTTGACGCATCCGCCCAAGGCCTCAACTCAATTCAGGCCTAGCTCTTCGAAAAGCGGGAGGAAGAAGATGGAGTAGGTGAGAAATCCACGGACATGTTGTACAGACAAAACTCCCCGGAGTTTTCCAGAACCATTACTCTGACCCAAGACCGCGGACTTTTCGGCTCACAAGTGGATTAACATTGGTACACCCCACGGGGTAGTCAGTATGGCTATACCACAAACGGTGTGGTTATATTTGACTCTAGTGATATGCATGTATGTAGATGCCTGAGTACAAGTACCTCCGAGTCCTTTCTGCGTCCATAAATATGCCCTTCATCCTAATCTTCTTCCTCGTCAAGACCCAACTCTTGCGCTGCAAGGATATCCCTCACAATGGTTCACAAGACCACCAATCAAGATGGACTCACATCAGCAGAGCCTCCTGTCCGTCATTACAACCAATATACTCTCCTTGTGTCCATCGGCTTATCGCTTTCGTTTCTGGCCTACGGTTATACCGGCGCTGTCATTGGCACCGTGGGTGGCCAGCCATCTTTCCTCCAGTACATGAACCTCATTACAGCCAGCAACGCCACCCAGCTTTTTGGTGCCACAAACGGACTGTACTACGCAGGCGGTGTCTTCGGCACCATCTACGCCTCCTACGCCGCTGACCGTTGGGGCCGGAAAAACGCGTCTGTACAAGCTCAGGTTGGCCTCGTTATCGCCCAGGCCATTCAGACAGGTTCGGTTCACATAGCAATGTTTATTGTTGGCCGGTTTATAGCGGGATTTGCGTCAGTCTCCTCTCCTGAAACTTTCATCCTTGTGAGATGGTTCTCTACCTGTCCCCTCTGGCTGTCTGCAAAAGTGGATGCAGAGTCTGCTTTGGACGGAAGAGGGCAGATATATGTACAAGAAATGAAAGCTGACTCTTAGGGTATCTCGGTCTGCAGTGGATACATTACATTATGCGTCACGCCCATGTGGCTGTCCGAACTTGTTCCCCCTCGCCAGCGAGGCACTCTTATGCAGATCATTGCAATCACGCTTGGGCTCGGATACGTTGCGGCCAACTGGATCGGCTACGGCTTCTCTTTCTACACTGGAAAGGTTCTTGCGTTCCGCCCAATTTTAGGTACGGTTTATACATCGAGTACGACGAAGAAGGAAACCCCTGCTGATCATCACATCCATTCTCCAGCTCTCGGCATGGTCGTTCCTGTCATCTGCATCATTCTCTTCATATGGCTCCCTGAAAGCCCACGGTGGCTTATAATGAAAGATCGTCATCCAGAAGCTCATGCGCTACTACGCCGCCTGCATCGATCACCAGTCGATAAAGACGACTCTTTTGCCGATGTCGAGTACTATCAAATCTCTAGGCAGGCCGCCGTTGATGCCAACCTTGACCTCTCTTGGAAGTCAATGATCTCGACCCGCCCGATGACATTACGGACGGCGTTTGGAATTGTGTGGCCAGCAATGACCGCAACATCGGGGGTGAATGTTGTTGTTAGTAAGTATTGACCCCGACCACATACCGTGAGGCTAGCAGCATCTATCATGTTACTATATCTCAGTCGACATTGTTATCTCACCTGTATTCCATGCGAAGTTTGGGCTCTCAAACCTCACAGCCCTCTGCCTGAATCACCTGAGGTGAGCTGACCTGACCATCTCACAGACTATGGTCCGCTCCTGTACAGCCTGCTTGGCTTCTCCTCCGACAAACAGCTTATATATCAAGGCGGCTGGGCAACATTGAACTGGGGCGGCAACGTCATCGGCATTTTTATCATTGATCGATTCAATCGACCGGGATATTCAATCACCGGCTTCGTGGGCGTGACCTGCTGTCTCCTCGTCGAAGCTATCATCGTGGCAACTTCGTTAGACAATGGTACCGACTCAGTGCTACGTTTGGGCGTGGCGTCCATCTTTCTTTTCGGCGCATTCTTCGGCTGCTTCATCGACGGATTGCTCTTTACGTGGGTGGGAGAGGTGTTTCCTACGCCATACCGTGCAAAGGGCTACACCATAGCCCTGGCGACACAGGCTCTGTTCAATATTATATGGACCGAGGCCGCACCGACGGCTTTCGCGTAAGTGACGCAGTCATCATCTCGTCGTGCGGATGTGAAGGTGGTGTGGTGATCACCGCACAAGAGCCAGACGCTGACATTGAGGCAGTAATATCAAATGGGGTTACTATATCGTCTTCATCGTCCTGAACGCCATCTCAGTTGTTGTTATCTGGCTTTTCTTCCCCAACACAAGAGGTCTGGCCTTGGAAGAGGTGGGCGCGATATTTGGTGTAAGTTATCCCAGACAGTTCTGTATTCGCTGCTTCACCATCCAAGTCTTGTTCCACATCATTTCAAAGTATTCCCTTCACATCAAAATTACAAACCAAATTGGTATAAATGCGTGTCTGACCTTCATCCAGGACGGTGATCGCATCGCGGTGTATCAGCGTGATATCGACCTGAGCACCCTCCAAACCGAGGTGGCAGTGATCGACAAGGAGCACGGATTCTCTGGGAAAGAGTTGAGGGTAGAGGCTCAGCACATCGAGGCGACAGAAGAGAAGACGTCCGGCTAGACTCCGAAAAGGATGTCTGCGAGAACTGGAATAGTCGTAGGATTTTCGACTGCGGCCTATTTAAGAGAGACGAGGCGTGTACGTTGGTTGGGTATGTGGTTAATGATAGTTTGTGTCCCAGTGACGACAGAGTGGCATGAAAGTGAAGGTGATATCGCTGTGTGCAATGGCATTACGAAAGGCATTAACTAAGGAGGAACGACAGAGCCTGACGTGGTTTCGAAGATATTTGGCGACATGAATCTCCCAGGATCTGAGAGTCTCGACTTTGAAGCAAATCAATTGTGGAATCTGACGATCCTGCTCTCCGCAGCGGTGATTGATTTTCTCATGCTCAGGGCTTGCCAACTTTTCGGTCGTGGAGGCTAAGGGATAGGAAAGCGGTGCATGTCCAGTTCAAGAGATAATTCGGGATCCTCAGCTGCCCATAGATCTGCCCAGGGAACGGCCCACGGACTGGGGAAATCTTTGTTGATAGCGTCAATCAACCCAGAGTCGGCGTCACCGAAGAGCGTTTCAGGATACATAAACGCGTTGCCTGAGTTCTGCAAGGCGGTGGTCGCTGCGACAGGCCCTGGGAACGCGACGTCGGACAAGCCCCGATCGATTCTAGGCTCTGATCTTGGCCACGTTATGGAATTGTGCTGTCCACGCACGAAGATGTCAATATCTGACTGGGCTTGCTCTGGCATGTGGTGATCATGGACCTGTATCTCTTGAGCCTCCAGTTGGGGCACGCTTGAATTTACTCCCGATGATTCCTGACTTCCTAAACCGACCCAAGGCCCCATCGTCACCGGGGCTTGCTCTATTAGCGGCAAGGTTTCGAAGAGCTCGGAACCAGACTCGGATCTTCGGTGAGTCGCCGTGGTGATTCTCGGGCGTGTGGGAGACTTCATGTCAGTCCAGCTTGCACCCAACATTTCTTTGCCCTCGAATGCATGTGATAAATGCTGTGGCGAGGCGTCCTGCGAGTGCTTGACCAGCTCTGGCTCAAGAGCTCGCATGAAAGAGACGGCATGCTGATATCTAGTTCCCAGCTGCATTGCTACGTGTTTGCAATGGTCAAAATTGCTTCGCAAAACAGGTAGTTGCTCGGGCCCGCATGTTTTGGACTCGATATGTTGAAAGATGAGGGCGGAAAAGAAGACGGTAATCCTGTTGGGGGAATCAGAGAAGAATTCTTCAACCAGAGGGTTGGGTGGATCACCACCTACGTGTAAGAAGGAAGATACTTTGTTAGATCAGCCCGAACCAAGGCTGCTGCGATTCGCGAGGTGTCATCTGCGGTATCATGCAGCTTGGTAGACGCCTTTGCCTTCAGTGCTGGGTCTCCAAGTCGAGGAAGCATAGTGTCTCGAGACGACGGATGAATATGCGGGCGAAACAAAGCCATGACAGCGAGATTGTAGCCGAGCCGGAGGGCTATGCGGTTCACCATTGAGGCCCCATACTCGTGTTCCTCGAGCGTCTGATCATCCAGCAGAGGGGTGGCGAGCTCCTGAGGTAGACTGCTCTGCCATTCCGAGAGCCAGGACTCGCAAACATTCATCTCGTGTATCAAAAGGGTGCCTTGGTCCATCTGCAGAGCTTGGGGAGCCCATTTCAATATCGGATGGTTCGACCAAACGGCAAGAGATGATTGAATGGAAAGAATGCGGTTGATGCAAAGGCAGAGCTTGGCCAGCTCGACAGCCATAAGGTCATTTGTCTTGCGGTCCACGTTTAACTGTCTAGCCTCTCCGAAGTCAAAGTCGTCGAGGCGGAGCATGTCAAGGGGCATGTCGGCATAGTCGCTCTTGCGAGGATAGCGTAACGTTAAGGCGAGTATGGTTTCGCGCATGAAACACGCCCACCATATTCTCCTGAGGAGTTTGGCCTGCCTGGCTGTTGAAGGCAGTCTTTGGATCAAGTTGGGTAAGTCCAAGCTTTGCACCAACGATGTCGCGGCACTCATCCAGAACCACGTATACCGGTCATCTTCGGGGTGTTCTACCCAGTGCGTGAACAGGAGAAGTGTCTGTAAGGTGGTGACGAGATCCTGCTCATATTTGAAGTCATACAGTAACATTGCCCGTGCGTAGAGCGCTTCCCGAGCCGCCTGTCGAGTCTCAAACCCCATAGCACGGACCGTTGCGAGGTCGACAAACTGTACAGAGTTGTCTCTCGTTTAGCCTACAAGTCCGACAAAATATTAGGGGCAAAGGGGGTTGGGGGTGCATACCGCGCTTCCACAGAAGAAAACCGCCTGCAGCAGCAGAAGGCTATAGGGTCCTTCCTGTTCCTGCTCGCTAGATTTCTGTGTAGTGTCAGATTCGAAGAGTGCGATCAGCTCGTCGCAGTCAAGTAGGGGCATGTACGGATGCACAGAGTGGCAATAGCTCCGAATAAGCTGTCTGGCGCAGTCGAAGGATGGAATCGTCAAAGCATCCTGTTCAAACAAGAACATCTTCTCACGTTGAAGCATGGTTGACGGTAATGGTTTGACGAAAGCAGGCAAAGTTGGTGTTGCGTCAGTGGGATTGTTCGCGCCCAGTGCAGCGGCAGATGATCCTTTGGTATCGAGACATTGCTTTTTGGTTAGGGTAGCAGACTTCTCATTGTTCATTCGCCGCTTGAGAGGACGGATATGGCCCTGGGTTTCCGTTATGGTCAAGGAAGGCATTCTCCTCCTGGCTCGATAGACCAGACCAAGAAAGGAACGCTGTCTTCTTCAGATGGCCCGATATAAGTGTGTATGACAAATTGAACAATGTACCAGGGAGAAAGAAAAGGCAAGTTGTCGTCGGGACTCAAGGCAAACAAGGACGTCAAGATCCAACCCCGCTTCGGGCAATGGCACCATCCACACCAAACGCACTGAGCCGGTAGCCTGGGGATTTGGTGGAGAACCACGAGGACAAGCACGAAGGATTATTGCTAAGCAAAAAAGGCGACGATGTGGGAGGTCGGACCAAGCATTCTAGACATGCGGTCGGCACCAGGAGCTTGTCTCGTGGTCACCTGGGTGTGCTCGGATTCCATCTTCCGCCACGTATTACTTCATCTCCACGGAAAAATATCACGAGCCTCGCTCAGCCTTGTGGCCCGCCACCCGCGTGTACCGAGGGGAAACCCGTCTCTCCTGGGTCTCTGGACTTCTCCAGGCGGGGGATGGCTGGGGAGCGCTTGGTCCACCATCTTACATGAGGTGTTTTGGACGGAGAACCGGATGCGGAGTCTCGTTCTATAACGGAGTCTCGTTTTATACAAGAACCCCCATCTGCACAAGATGGATGCCCCATTCCCAGCACCACCAACTCACAGACCTGCGTCGACTCAGCTTAGCACTCTACCTGCAGTATGTCTTCCTTGGCCGATATTCTACGTGCCAATGGCGCCCTGCTGGGAACTTTTGTCAACCTGACCTCAACGTTGTCCGCACATATCATTGGCATTTCCGGCTATGACACCGTGATAATCGACATGGAGCACGCCCCAACATCGGCGCTCGAAGCAACGCACATTGTCCAGGCAATAGGCTCATCATCCAAGGGGACCTGTAAGCCCCTCGTCCGTGTGCCTTCCCATGGAGTGGAGTGGATCAAATGGGCTCTCGACAGTGGCGCAGCCGGCATCGTAGTCCCCATGGTCAATACGCCAGACGACGTGCGCCAAATTGTCCAAAAGGCCCGCTACCCACCCCTTGGCCAACGCAGCTATGGCCCGTCCTATGCCCCCTTCGCTGATCCAACCTTCGATAGGACGCCTGGGCAATATTTCAACACGATCGCCCCAGGACTTGCAGTGCTGCCCATGATCGAATCTGCCGAGGGCGTGAAGAATGCCGATGCTATCCTTGCCACTGAAGGCGTCACAGGTGCATTTGTTGGGCCCTTTGATCTGCGCTGCTCGCTGGGCCTACCTGGTGGAGATGGAACAGAGCAGCGCTTTCTCGATGCGTTGAGCGCCATTGCAGCGGCCGGGAAGAAGGCCAACAAGCCCGTCGGCATCTACACGGGATCGATCGAGCAGATGAAGCGCAATTTGTCCTTGGGCTTCAGTCTGATTGTCTTCCAAGCCGACTCCACATTCCTTGCGAGCGCTGCCAGGGCTTCGGCAGAAGAGGCGAGATCCGTCTTGAAGCAGGCGAAGCTGTAAGATGTAAGGGTGCGCTGGATAAATCGAGGACAGAGTATTCAGGGAGATGACAAGTCGATCATTCACCTTTACCTAATGATATTGCACCATAGTTCAGAGTAAAGGTCGAGTTGTTGAGGGTCTTCTTGGTAAAAGCTAGAGCTTTCCAACAACCAATGTCATGATGCATGGCCCCGAGACACTCATTTCGCAGAATTTTCCATTCGTCTTTGGTGTTGCCAGGTCTGGCCCAAGCTAGTCACGAGCTCCATGCCTCTGGTGGCGCTATCGAATGTCTGGCCCATTTCAGCCAACGCTCGGATACTGAGTCGCAGCGACTGTTGTGCCATCCCCCTCCTCTCTTCACACGGCGGGCTGCCCTGCGACGAGCATTTGTCAGGGCAAAACACCGAAAAATATGCATGCATCACTCCGGCTGTGACGGTGCTGTGGACCATCTGCAGGTGGACGTTTTGCAGGCCGTAATGGCGTTTAAACAACATCAGCAAGGCGATTATTCTAGAAGCCGAGTCAAAGCAGTATTTTCCCGCCGTTGTGTGGACGTCGGTGATTGTTGAATCGAAGGCAGACCTTGGAGCTATCGTGGCCGAGCCCGCTGGTGAAGAAGTCACAATTTGAGAGGTGAATGGGCGGTTGAGGAGAATGATTATTTCGTGAAACAGCATACTAGGTGGTGAGGTTAGCCATTAGGATAGTTGATATGCTGGTGATGGGTGCACAAACTTCAGAAAGATGACTTCTTGCGCATACACTTCGTCTCTGGGTTCGGGTTCTCCACTTGAGTCGCTGATCTTCAACGGAGGCGGAAGAGAATGCCGCCATTGAAATAACTCCTCTGTCATTTGTTGCCAGAAAGGGATGTCGGAGTCAAGTGGACGAGAATCTTCGTCGAAGCTGCGTCCATGATGAGCAGGGTTCGACCATATGGGTTCGGGGATACAAGAAGACGAGCAAGTAGAGGGTCGAGTTACGTACAGATGAGCAGATAACCTTCCCTCGATCTGAAGCAGCTGACAGAGGTACAGCCTCGTGAGAGCAACCACGTTCTCCGTATAACCATTCGACTCCAGTGCCGAAGGTGATCTCAAATAATGGTGCACTCCGAGATCCGTCATGATGTTCATGGCAGAAGAAGTTCGTCTGAGCTGCTCCATGACAGAATGTCTTCCTTTCTCAAGGCACCATAGTCTGTTGATCCCACGGATTAACATCGTCTTGTAAGGAGGAATACAGAAAGCCCATAATGTCAGGATATCTGAGGGAATGCCTCTGCTATAGTAACTCACATGTCATATGCATAACAGGCCCAGAATAAATGCCCAGGGAAAGTTGAGGAGGCCGATTGGCTTCCAACGATTGGGCGACTATTTTCGTCGCCTTGAGAATGGCGATGAATCCCCAGATCTGTGATCAATTGTACCGCCATACCTATCGATTGATGTCAGATTTAGTTGAGGGGAAGCAGTTGTTGAAATGGTATCTGTACCTATGTAAATCCACCCTACAGCGGCTGATTAGTCGATGTATCTGGACAATATGTGCAGTCGGGCAAATTACCTCGCGAATCACGCGTGCTTGCAGCCTCATAACTGCTGAGGAGCAAGATGGCTTGTAAAGTCGACGTCTGGGGACAGTCTAGTTCGAGATCAAGGAGCACTTCTGCCCGGCGAGCGAAGAATCTCGAGACTTCACTGCCAATCTCAGGACGATATTCACTCGAGTATAAAGCTCCTATCGCCAGGCTATTGACAATGAATGGTATTAGCAGATGCCGGACGCTGGATGAGATGGCAGGATTATGCGCACATTGCATTGTAAAGAGTTGGCGAGTATAAATGGCTCCTTTGTCCCTGGTCATATTTTGCTTTCTCCATAAAGAAAGTGCCTTTATCTACCTCTTGGAAATACGGGTTGTGATATCTGAAAAACTGTTCCAGGAGGTAGCTCTCATAGCGGACGTCTCCGGGCCATGCAAGGCGATTTTGTTCCAGGGCAGTAGCGCCATGGACACGGACCGTCCGGATCAATGGCGTAAACAAAGGGAAGTTCCCATTTGGGGCCAAAGAAAGGCTGCTGGCTGCACCGTAGAAACGAGGTTGTCCTTCATCTGTGGCCAACAAACGACCAGCACGGTTGGCTAGGTTTGAAGAATGTCGCTCGAACTTGAAGATGGCGGACACGCCAGGTCCGTCAGCCTCTAGCCTTTGGGTTCTGCTGGGAGAAGCTAGTATGCTGCGTTGCGGTGAGGTCTGGTGCGCTTCAACAAGTACCTGAGGAGAAGCAGGGGAGGGGGTTGCCAGATGCTCAGAAACTCGTTGTATACTGGGTCTGATATTGGCAACAGCATGGTCAGAAGGAGCAAGTGAAGGCCTGAGATCCACACCTCCGTCCGACTCTCGATTGCGCCCATTCGTGTCCGGCAAAGAATGGCCTTCTGCGATACTGACCCAATAGCTGAAGTCGTCGGTCAGGAGTTGTGGCGATACAAGGTTGATTCTCGCCGAGTTGGAGCGCGGATGGGGATGGTCCGCCGGCGACTTGATACCGGCGCCATTTTCTTGTTGCCTGGGAGGTGCTCTGTCTGCTTCTTCTTCCTCTTCTGAGCCTTGTCGGGTTGATCTCAACCTCGAGCGAGGACTTGGTCGTCCACGGCTAGGTGGCACAGATGCGAAGTCCTCCTGAATGCCGACGGCATTAGCTCTATTTCTGTGTCTATCTCGGTTCAGCTGTGCTGCATGCGTCTTGAAGGGTTACCGTAGGACTCAGTGCTACTCACCGGCGGCCGTCCTCGGTAAAGACACACTCTGAACCATAGAGATCACAATTGGTGCATCGAGGGCGACAATCGTCACACTATATTTAGATCAGACACCCAGAGACTAGGGGATGTCGAGAAAAACAGTAACGGGCACAGACCTTGATTTTCCTCTTTCTGCATGAGAGACATGCTCGCGAGCATTGACGTCGGTTCTGCCGCGGCGCTGCTATTGTTGTTGTCGAGCTTGAGCGGCCCATCAGATAAGAGTTGGTTTGATGCAGAATACACAGCGAAGTTATGGCAGTAATTGTGTCGAGGTATCCACCGTCACAGTCGAAAAGTCGGACACTTCTGTTGCGATCGGACACGGAGACGACAGAGGCAATCAGCGGGTTTCGCCCGAGGTTCTTCAGAGATGATGGGATGATGGGATTTCTGGGGCAAAATAAAATGCGGGGTTTACGAGATGTACATGGTAGTTAGTGTGTCTGGGCTGACCTGGCTGGCCCGATTCAACCTCTCCCTCCTTGCCCTGCTTGCTGGAAACCTTCCTCTACGAATCAAGTTCCTCCCAATTTACTCAGTACGGGATTAATCTGCTATACAAAGCTTGTTTCAATCGATGACTTAGACGAGTCGGAATGTGCAGGACCGGTAGGTGGGAAGACCCTGTCCCTCGAAACTCCACGGAGATGGTGCTGAACCTGGTAGGTCGAGATAGACCGATCAGCTTCGGCGCCCAGACGGGAACCCGGACGCTCCAAAATGCGAACACTCCAAACGCTTAGCTAAATTGGCGTCTGCTACAAGTAATGCTATAGGTATGAGGGAGTCTCAAGAATACACAAGACCACAATCTTCGTGTGACGAGATGCATGCATGTTGATGGGACTTTTTGTTTCGTATATAGCGGTAGAAAGCGGATTTCTCCCCCAGAGGATTTCATTTTTCGTTACTTCGTTATCGGAACGCGATCAATTCCTGTCCAACTTCATTTCCGGAATGAGGTACCTTGCCACATTCTCTCAAAGTCGGGCAATATTGAGGTTCTCTCTCGAGTATCCCCCGGCATCGCGTCCCCTGATTTTCCCACCTAGACCCAATTCTCGGATGATGATGTCAGCTGCCTTCTCTCCAACCAACAGAGCAGTGTTATTCGTATTTGCGCCCACATTCTCAGGCACAATACTCAGATCCGCGAGCTTCAAGCCCTTGGTACCATACACGCTCAGGCTGGCATCCACGACACCCTTCTGTTCTCTTGGTGCCATCTTGCAGGTTCCCAATGAGTGCCAAGTTGTAGTCACGATCTTGCGGATATTCTCTTCGATGGCCTTGTCGTCCTCGGGAGTGTACTGGATGCGTTTTGCATCGTCTGCGACAGGACCATCCGCCTTCTCAACGACGGCGGCCTTAGAGCCCGGAGGAAATTTGGGGTGGTCTGCTGCCAACTCGCCGCGAAAGATGTTCATGCGACGGAAGATCTCGCGCTGGATCTTGTACGCCCATATATGCTTCTTGACATCAATGTCGTTGGGGTCTTTCAAGTAGCCGACGTCGAAGTCAATGGGATCAGAGACATTCGGTCCTGTGATGTGGATATGCCCACGCGAATAGGGATATGCCGTCCAGTTGGCCATAGAGACATACTCGGAGTTGTCCGGCAACGTGGAATGGTCACCGAAGAAGCTGAGTTCGTGTCAGGGTATAACAGTCCATGATGTAACAGGTGATGGCTTCCTCTTACCTCAAGTACATGGCGATGATCATCAGGGGCCTATCGGGGAAATTCTTGAAGTCGCGATCCCACGCCCTCTTAAAGTCGGGCCCGAGCGCTTCGACTTCAGCCTCGGTGGGACGAAACTTGCCAGAGGCATCCATCGAGTTCCACCCCAGCTGCTTATTGTTCCTCCTGATCTCTTCCTGCACATTCAGTCGCCCGTCAGCGAACGCATTAATCGTCTCATTGGGCGTTAAGCTGGTTCGGTAGGTGTATAAGGTCAGGTGATGATCCTGGTAATCGTTCCCTACACCGGGCAGGTCCTCGACAACAGGAACCCCGGCGCGTTTAAGAATCTTCGAGTCACCAATCCCCGATCGCTCAAGAATCAGTGGCGTAGCATTGGCGCCGGCCGAGACGACCACCAGCTTCGAAGCGCGGGCAGTCAGCAGAGCCTTACCGCGAGCAGAAGCTTGGAATTTGGGATTGGGCCTGTACTCCACTCCAACCGCCCTTTTGTTGTCGTCAAGAAGGATTCTCACAACTTGGTTTTCTGTGAGGACGTGCAAGTTGGGATAGTGACCGCTCTGCAGCATTGGGTGAAGAAACCTGTGCGCGGCATCCTGGCGTCGTCCGTCTGGGCCAACGTAGCGTAGCCAGCGCTCGGTACCATTATTAGAGTCAAGGTTCTGTAAGTCCTTCAGCTCACGGTAACCCATCTTCGCCGCAGCGTCAATGAATTCGTTCTCGGCTCGGGTGGCTCGGAAAGTACCACTAGAGATGTTGATAGGACCACTATCGCCATGCAGCTCTTTTTCACCTCGGCCATGGTAGGTTTCGAACTGGTAAAACAATCAGAAAGTTTTGTAACGCAATTGGAGGCCAACCTCTACCTTTTTCAGGAATGGCAACAGCTCTTTGGACGACCACCCGGGCGTCTTCCATGACTCCAAGTCAGATCTTTGAGCCCGAGTGTAGACCATCCAGTTTATAGAACTGCCACCACCCAAAGTGTTCCCGGAAGGCACAATAGGCTCCCTATCTGCCAACTGCGGTGCCCTATTGCCTTTCCAGAAAAGGGTGTATTTGCTGCCGGGGTCAAGATTCAGCGGGAAGAGGGCGGGCTGGACGACTTGGGGCACATTGTAGTTGTTCATACCCAGCTCGATAACGAGAATTGAAAGGCTTGGGTCTGCTTCGGCAAGACGAGAAGAGAGCACACATCCCGCCGTTCCCCCTATCGTGCGACGCGATTACCGATGAGAAGCACTGTCGAGGAAAAAATAACTTACCTCCGACAATGATCACGTCCACCTCCTTGAATTCCTCTGGTAGCTCCGTGAACAAACCCATAATCAGACAAGGCAAAGGGGGTTTCTATGTGGGAGATTGCGTAGCTGCTGCCCACAGGAGTGTCACAGTCAACAAAGATCAACGCTGCTACCGTCTGATGTGATGTGTAAAGCAAGAGATGTCACACAAAGCTCCTTCAGCCTAATATATAGGTCATGAACTGGTCAGCTTTATCTTCCATGGGCAACATCTCCTCCTCTTCCTCCTCCTTTCGTTACCCCGCCGACAAGGGATGGATCCGAGGTGAGGAGAAAGGGCATGGGAATCACTTTGAGAGGAAGGCTGTGACATCAGGCGAATAAGCTTCGATATTGCTCAAGTCTGACCAGTTGTTGCATCAGAGATCGACAAGGAGCGCGCTGAAGAGGAGAAGGGCGACGTAGACGGGTTTCGATCCGGCCTCTCAAGGATGTCGGTGGTACTCCGAATCCGCCTCTACCGGCATACATTGTCATAGGCGGGTCTCATGCGGACGACAGGGAGTAGGGAGTAGGCAATGCGAAACATGAAACGACGCGTCGACTCGTCAGAAAGTGAGGTTCGGTCAGTGGTGGTCGCTGGTTGTAGTAGCCTTTGTCGATCTTACCCCGCGTTTTTGATCACTTTCCTCCTCCGCAGCCCCCGTTCGTGGGCTACGAGTGCTACAGATTGACGTTGTCTATATATGAAACACACAATTGTAGACGTTCATACGAAGGTCGACATCAACAGGACTTGTTATAGAGCCAACACAATACTAGGGGAAGAACAGCTGCAAGACCCTTGAGCGGGATGAACTTGCGGAATCTCATTCTCTCCCCATCATTTGGAGAAGCCCCCAAGGTAGTGAATATGCGTGAGATGCAAAGTAAGCAGAAATGAGTGGTTCAACTCTCGCAGAAGTATCCCGAGCTGCAGCGGTAGGAGGGTATAAATCATTTGCATGAGCCTGTCGGCAACACACGGAGAACATGAGGGCAGGTACTTCCAAGGGCAAAGACATGGACCGGGATGCTAATGCTGTCAAATCGGAGTCAGAATTGGTCCGCTTCCCCGATAAGTTGGTTTATTGATCTACTCGCATAATATATTTAACACCGTCTACATACATCAAACTCCTGGAGGGGCGGCTTAGAAAATTACACCATGTCCTGAAACCCATTAAACTTGAGAAATGCTTCATCGTCAAATGATGTGGGGATTTCCAAGAAGAAGGCTGAAAACGCACTTCCGGATCGAGAAAAACTTGCTTGGGGCGATTGTGGCAGAAAACGCAGCCCCCAAACTAAACCCGCTGAGCTGAGGCAGTGCCATGGTTATAGTCATAGTATCAGGTGAGTCACAACCATTGCCAAAGCTATAATCAAAAAATCACAGTTACTGTGAATAAGGTGACCTTCACTCTCACTTGAAATCTTTTCTGCTCATCCAAGGAGCAAATAACGAAGCTCTTGTCCTCCTTATTCCGCATCGTCGCGTTTGTTGTTTTCTAGCGGAACATCGACCCCATCAGTGATTTGGGCAAAATTTACCCTACTACAGCAATATGGGCGGCTCTGTGTTCAATGCCGAAGGCCTAGCTACTCCCCGAATGCCCCCGACTGTCTATTACTCAGTACTCGACCACGCCGAGGCGCTCCTCAAGGCTTGCTTCAAACTCGTAGGCCATGCGATCGAAGCACCAGCCAAGACTTCCCACGGAGATATCGACATAATGGTGGCAGAACCTGTGGATCGGAGTCTGACTGCTGCCGGCAGGAGGACTGGACCTCTCCTGGCTGAATCACTCGGGGCTGACAAGTGGAAAAAAATGGGTGGGGGTTCGACGTATCATCTTGCGCTGAGGTGGCCCAAGGAATTTGAAGATCAACTGATATCCGTGGACGAGGTGAGGAAATGCCCCTGTGACGACGAAACTGGTTTGGCAGAAGTCGACGACGCGTTGTCCGAGGAGAGAGAACAAAAAAGGACCGGGCTGCAAGCTGATGCTTCTTCGACTTCGACTGCTGGCTACCCCTCGTCATCGTCGCCCATCAGGATCCAGAAACATATCCAGGTTGACGTCTCAATCATGCCCACCCCCGCCTTTTTCCACTGGAATATCTTCTTCCAAGCGCACGGTGATCTCTGGCAGATGCTTGGGGGGATCCTCCGCCGTCTCGGCATTACCCCAACTTCAAGAGGGCTATTTTTGCGCATAGCAGAAGTGGAAATGCACAACAAGGAGCAGTCGAGAGTTCTCATGAGCAATGATCCCAACGCAGTCCTCGACTATATGGGATTGGACCGAGAGCGGTATTGGCGGATGTTTGAGACTTGGGAGGAAATGATGGATTACGTGGCGAGTTGCAGATTTCACGACCCTGGTCGCTGGAAGCATCCAACCAAGCATGACGCAGAGGCAGAAGAGGATGAAGAAGTCAAAGAAGGAAGGGACCAACGATCTGACCTTCTGAAATCAAATGACCGTCGGCGCGCCACCAAGCGACCACTTTTCATGTACTGGATCAAAACATACCTCCCTGCCCACGTCGATGAGGCACCTGGCAAGTCGGCACTCCTGACGAGGGACCAGGTCATCGAAGATGCAAAGGAGTTTTTCGGCGACGAATTCGCAAACAGGTTTGAGGCGAGAAAAGCCAAGGTGGTCCGCCAAATCAAGGTGGACAAGCTGTGGGCTGATATAAGGAAAGGCCTACCGGTACAAGGTACAGAGATTGGTGATGTCATGAAAGGAATGAAAAGAGAGATTGTGGGGAATCGCGAAGCGCGAGCAGTGGAGCTGGAGAAGCTGGAAGGATTGGAAGAGATCAGAGTGGCATACGAGGCGGACAGGTTTGACGAGGTCCTAAAGTGGGCGATGCTCAACTGGAATGAGGTTGGGCAGAGACAGAAGAGGCTGAATCGAGAGAAGAGTCGGGTTCCTGTCTTGGAGAAAGGTTCATCATGACCGGCAGTGGTGGGAGGCCAATGGATACGTCAGGCGAGCGGTAGTCAGTAGAAGCTGCCTATACGAATCACCGGGGCCCGCCTAGCTCACGACATGGTACTTTTAGGTGCTGAATCGTAAATAGAAATGGAGAAGTATTATCGATGCATCCATATAGCCAGTGACTGGTAAATCGGGCTTGGCTCCCTTGGCAAATTTCAAATGCTTAGTCTGTGTAGTTAGCGTAGAACGGGCCAACTGTTGGTGCCAACAGTCTCGAACTAGTCCATAAATTATCTAGTGAACCACTAGCCTATCCCCGCACTCTAACTACTAACTACAACCCCAACATCATGTCCCGGTGATCGTTTTCCACGGAGATTCTGCCATGCATAACAAGAGTACGCCAATTCGTCACCAGACTTGACCTTGAAAGTCCCACAGCATTTGCATCACGGGCATTGGTCCAGATGTCAAGCCCTTTTCCATCTTTCAAAATGAGGAACTCTCGTCAACTCTTTTCCCTCTCAAGGAGAAGACGTGCGAGCTTGAACGACGCCACACCAGGCACGTCACTATCTCTGGGCTAACTTAACACACCGATCAGAGACCTACAAGTCGTGGAACGGAAATGGCTGACCTCCAACGAAAATCCATCATAGTCACTGGCGGGGCCTCTGGAATCGGTCTGGCCACGGTCACTCAACTTCTGGAGCTGGGGGCCCGAGTCGCAGTTGGTGACTTGGCTCTAGAAACTCCCAGCACATTGACGAACCTCAATCCTGCGTCCGACAATTTCTTCTACCAGCAGTTGGACGTTACCAGTCGCCAGAGTGTCCAGGGGTTCATCGCAAAGGTGCTCGAGAAGTTTGGCCAAGTGGATGGACTCGTGAACAACGCCGGAATCTGTCCCAACGAAGGAGAAATCGCATCCGATGATACTTTCGACCGCATTATGGCGGTGAATCTGAAAGGAGTGTGGAACGTGGGCACGGAAGTCATCCGTCGTATGATGGAACAAGAGTCGCGTGGTGTTATCGTCAACACAGCGAGCGACGCCGCTCTGAAAGGCATCAAAGGTCTTGCGGCGTATACAGCCTCAAAACATGCCGTCCTAGGCCTGACCCGAGTTTGGTGCAAGGAATGGACGCCGAAAGGTATCAGGGTCAATGCGGTCGCCCCGGGTAAGTGCAAAGCCACCTTCTGAGATGAGGATAGATGTAGTAACTGACATCGCACCCAGGAGTCACTGATACGCCGATGGTTGCTAAAATTGCGGCGGATCACGAGTCTGGCCAGGAAGCCACAGCATCGTGGCTCAAAAACATCCCCATGGGAAGGTTTGGACAGCCCGGTGAGATTGCCAGTGTCATATGTTTCCTGCTTAGCAAAGACTCGAGCTTCATGAGCGGACAGGTGCTGAGGATTGGGGGTGGGGAAGGCGAGTAGAGGATCTAACCAGGACACGAATTCTTCTTTGCATGATAGACAGGGAGGAAATATATACAATCCCAAACAGGGCCGGGTATGCCTGTTGGCAGATCCAAGAATGTGGATCTACTTGTTTCCTCCGAGTATGTTCGCCAGAATCAATCAAGTTGAAACCCGATATCCGTATTGAGCACATGTACATTCATAAAAATTCCAATACCGCCATGCCATGTGATTTGTATACAAAGGATATTAGCCACGTCCATAACTTCATAGCCCACATCAAATACTCCTAGTGGGACGGGAACGAATTACCGACTCACTATGCTCCCCCCATCGGCCAAGTGCAAGAGCTTCCAGTGTTTTACTTCGTCCTGACCAAATTGAGCCGCGTTTCGCCTTTTCTTGCACCTCGGGTATCCAAAAATGCGTGACCACCGCCCCCAAGATCATACACGCGCTGAAGACCACTAGGATCGTCCCATAGCGCTTCGTCTGGTTGTCGCCCGGTGACGAGGATCCAAACTTGTAATACAATGAAAAGACCTGAACCAAGATCGACCCGAGTTTTCCGGAAGCCGCTGCAATACCGTGGCAAGTACATCGATAACGGGTCGGGAATAGTTCAGCAGGAATGATGTAGGTGGTCGAGTTGGGCCCTATACCAGTCAGCCACGATACTCGGGGAGCGATATCGCCTCGTCCACTTACCAAAATTGAACAGGAATTGTCCAATCACGTACAGCGTGATTGCCAGAGCCCCTTCTTCCTGGACCACAATAAACTCAGTGCCCAATGCAATGAACAACGCTGCGAGGGCCAAAAACCCGTATTTCTGCAAGGACACCCTGTTCAACCGGGACGCCGAAAGAATCCAAAGAATCCCTCCTGCGAAACTTCCCGTATTCAAAACAACCAGCGCCTGTACCGATGTGTTCATGAACATGTCATAGATGTCAGTGCTAGGGTCATCGTTTGTCTTCCAGATCGGCTGGGGGTTCGCGATATGCAGGCTACCCCAGGTCTTCGCAAGGAACTGAGGATTTGACAGGCCAATCCCATAGTAGCCAAAGTCCAACAGAAGCCAGCACATTGACACAGCCATCAAGGTACGCCAGTTGCCCTCGGTCCAGAAATACTGTTTGATGTCGGCTTTTGATATCTTCCAGGAAGAATTCAACGTCGCCAGCGGGGCAGGGGTCACTGTGTACGAGGGCCTGGCATCCGAACGCTCATCGAACGACCTGTTGGAAAGATTTGACTCCTCTAGAGAGTCGCACCACATTCCGATCTCTAGCTCGTTGTTCATAGAAGTTTCCCCGAACAACTGCGTTGCATCGAACTCAGCTTTAACTGGGTCATCTTCGATGTCGAGGAGGAACCTTGGGGTCTCTGGAATGGCAAAACGGAAAATCAAAGCGACCACTCCAGGAACCACGCCAATACCGATGATCCACCTCCACATGATGTCCACGGAGCGCTGCAGGTCATCGTTGTTTGAGCGGCGGGATATGGCGACCACGATCAATGAGATCAGGTTGCCCATGATCTGTCCAAGTGGTTGCATGAAGAACACACTTGCCATCATGCGCGCCCGGTGTCTGGTGGGGGCAAACCTGCGCCATATTAGTTAGACCGAAGCTGCTAGCGACAAGATGACAAGACGACAAGACAACTGACTCTGCAGTAATGACGGCGCTGAGTGGATAGTCAGCTCCTACGCCGATTCCCACCATGATCCTCCACCAGATCAACCAAGCAAAGACACTCATGCTTCCGTTGTAGCCTTCAGAGCTCATGACAACACCCAAGGTTGAAGCAATGAGTAGTAGCAACTCAATTCCGTACATTGTCTTTCGACCTTTCTTGTCGGCGAGGAAGCCAAAGGTAGCTTGACCAACGAGGGTGCCCGCGAGGGTGACGATGTTGATACATGTCACTCGGTATGACGAGACTTCTTCCTTCCAGTACACATAGGAGATCATAGGTAGGGCGATATTCCCAGCAAACAATGAAAATCCATCAAGCAAGAATCCCACGCCTGCAACGAGGACAACGACCCATTGGAAAGGCTGTCGGTCGATGGTTTCGTAGATCTGGCGAACACGGACATGGCGATCCTGAAAGGTTGAAGAACCTGTTAGACCATACATGCTCTCCCAGGTCCATACGAGCTATTTCAAAACATAGACGCAAAGACGTACTCGCTCATGGTCAAAGTCTCTTGCGCGATCAGTCGCATAAAGACGTCCACGCCATCGGCCCATGTTGAGGTCCTTCAGAGTTCCTCAGGCGCAATGGGGCTAAAAGCGAGGGGTCGAGGATTGGAGTCAACCAGCCATAGCGCAGTCGATGATTCGAGGCTGCAAAACCAGTAGGTCGCAAGGAACCCTGTTTAGATCAGGTTACAATGATAAGTCTATGAGTAGACGAGAGGGTTCAGGCGAAGACAGAGCTATGGCAGAGGGAATAAATGGGAAGACTTGGGGTCACAAAAAGGATGGCGCAGACAGGTACATGAAGTTGCTTCTGACTGATGAGGCGGACTCGGATATGAAGTACCTCACACCTCGAGCCAGAATGGACACCAATTAGTCGGTAGTCCGGTGCATGTACCTGTACACAGTACCTATTGCAGGGCGTGGAACCACAGCACGCGCGATATTCCCCGTGTGCCTGCGCAGAAGTTACTCGTACTCGCACCAGTACTCCGTAGAAACAACCTGGTGATGCCCACTTAATCGCTCGGTCCAGAGTAGCTGGCTCGCTACGGTCGCCGGGATAAGGATTGATCGAGTGCAGTCACCAAAGAGATCCGAAGTTCCTTGCACGCTCCAACCAGCCCAGAACCCGTAGGCATTGTCCTTGCCATTAAGTTTTGGGGGGAGTGCCCACCCACACCACGCTTGATGCATCCTGGACACGACTAGGTGAAATGACGGTGGTACCAAGGAGGAGGAGGACAGGCTAGGTGAATGGCGCATCAACAGGAGGGAGGAGGGAGAAGACAGAATACAATGAGGTTGGTTACAAGGAGTTGTTCCGAATACCCTTTACTCCTACAGTGCAAGTAAGAGGGAGGTACCAGTAATACTGGAGCTAGGCGCCTAGGGTCCCGGAGTTGGGACCCTCAGAACCACCCCTTGGCGAGGACTTGTTGAATTAACACACCATTCAGCGTCCATTGTCTGCTACACGTGGGAGGTGGCCAAGCCGGCGTCAATGGTCTAGAGTTCGTCGGCTGTCCACCAATGTATTATCTGATACTGACCCAAGTCTCAGCATCATGCACCTCTCCCAGCCATCTTTTTCAGAGCAGAACAAAGCCTGATTCCCACGCCGACTCTCCCGCTGTCTGCCGTGCGCCGTCCCTGAAATTGGCATTGTCTACTCGTACAACGACCTGCTTTCGGGTTGAGCACGCCTGCGATGCCTCCGAATTCCTCCACGTCCAGTCCGTTATCGAGCCGAGCTGATGGATTCCGTGGGCACAGTCTGCCCTTTGCCAAATAGCCCAAGATACTCCTATCATAACGGGGTGGTCGCTCTGTGACAATGTATCTCAAAATACACTCGGGAGTACCCCTTGATAAGGTGCTGTCAATTCTAGAAGAAACACGAGGACACTTCTTTGACATCGCGCCACCCACTGCGACTAATATCTTGACTCGGCTGGCGGTAGGCAAGCCACAGGTTCAGTTTTGCACTTCTTTCAACATTTTTCTGTTGTAATTGGGTACCAAGGAGAACAAAGAAAAGGATGGGATCTCTCGGTGGCTATGCAACTGCTCATATCACTGGATACTTGGCCTCGCCCTCGAGACCTTGGCAAGATCATCGATCTCCCCGAAGCCTTGTCGAGAAAAGCAACACGAGGGGCAACAGGTTTGCTCACGCTAAATCCTGCAATCCAGGTCAGACCCTCAGCCCACAGTCGTGCCACCATCAATGGATCCGCCCATGAGCTAGCCTAGAGCTATATCTAGCATTGAGGACCCTAGCGCTTCTTGTGTACGGCGCGTCTTCAAAGTCGTCAGCAAAGCTCGAGCTCAAACCCCTCGTGTCTCGAACTCGTGGTGCAATCGTTAAAGGTCTTTCCCCTTGTATATAACCCAGCTAAGACGCCGAACTGTGCTAGAAACATGGGTCGTTACTGGGTATCCTCGTAATCGCTCGTACGCTCACATAACCCAAATTGGTCCATCATTATATCTGGATATATCCTCTTCCATCATCCCTGAAACCCTACGCCATGGCATAACAAGCCAAAGAACTTCTTTTGGTCTAGAAAGGGGAGGGGTGACTATTAGCTCGTTTCAAGGGGATGGACAGGTCTCCATACCGTTATCCTCCAAGAATGTAATGTGCAATGCCTTCAACTGAGCCAGCAGGTCGAAATTGGGTCGCAACGACACAGTCATCGGACGCCCGGATTTTTTGCTCTGTTCGATATGGTCGATGCAATCAACTATGCACTAGTTAGTTCGCTGCATCGTCCAGTACAATACTTCAATGACTGGATTTATATCAATTCCAAGGGCTCGGACGGAATTCAAGTGGTAGCCAAACAACTGTTGAGCTAGGGGTCGGGAAGGCTGTTGCCCATTTTGACACAGGTTTGGTCCTCGATGGTCACTTACGAGGAATAGTAACGTAACGCTTCTTTTCTTTCCGTTGTGAATTGGCGAAGAAGAGAATAATCTGCCTTCCAGTCCGCGACCGGAGGATGCGTAGGTTCTGGCTAATGCATTCCTCGCCCCTTCCTTTGGATTTTGCCTCTGCAATACCCGCAGTGAACATAACCGTTTGGCTGAGCAGCGCCTCCTGAAAGTGTACGCAGTCTAGGCACTAGTCAGCAACTATTCAAAGGACCTCTTGGACTTTTGGCAAGGGTTCGTTGTGGTCTTGGGAAGGATGTCCTGGGGATTGACACACCTTCCCATGTCTCAAATATATAGGAAGGCTGCGCCTGAAATAATGTAGATGCCATTCGCACATTCTGTTCCTCGAGAAACGACACTCGGGATATGTGGCTGGTGCTTGATGTTACAGGAGTCTCGAGGTGAGGAATGGGCATCTTCGTGCCAGGAACTACCTGCCGTCAGTGCTGAGTCTACTCAGAGAAGGGGGGACCCAACTAACAGGAGTGGATGAAGGTGGTCTGGAGGCCCGCTGGGTCGCTGAGCTCAATTTGCTTGAGGTGACCTGCCACGTCTCTTCGAAGTTGAATTTGCGAGTATCTCAACTTGAACAGTTTGCTGCCTTTGCTGAAGGAGCTGTAAAATCCCAGACAAAGGGTGTGGTCAGCGGGCGCTCTGCTGCAGGACCAAGATGAATGCAGGGGATAGCAGAGGCTCATATACATATTAACAGGCTTGTTCAAGGGCACATGGAATATCTGTTCTGACGAGCAACTTGACTGTCGACTCCTATCCTCGTGGCCCGAGAGGGCTGGAGTGGGTGGCAGATTGAAACGGGTAAAGTGGACGCTGGCAGTATCTGAAGGAGTGTCCAACGATGTTATACTATCTTGTCGAGGTGATTTTTGTAAAGGCCAGTCGGTCGTGTCAAGAAAGTTGGACTGGCTGGACATTGCCACCAGTCCGGTTCCGCTGACAGGGCCGTTTTGCTGCCAGTACTCAGACAAGGTTCTGTTCTGTAGCACCCTGCCAAACTGGAAGCCGACTACCAGTCAGAACAGGGATCGACCACGTAGATTGCTAGATTGCGACTAGCTCAGGACGAGGGCCGGCTGGAGGTGACGCTGTACAAGATTGCAGGTTGCGGTGAACAGTCGCAGGCAAAAGAAAGTCTCATCTGGAGCCATTATCCAGAAGTGAGATTCAAAAGCAGGCTCTCCAGATGGCAAAATCGGGAGGAATAAGATATCTCTTGGAGCAACGAAATGGGCTCAAGCATGGCCATTCTGATCGGATGAGAGACACTTTGTCCGCAGTTCTGGGACATGGTGAACAGGCACAATGAGTGGGCAGCAATCGCATGGCGAGGTGGAGTGGCATCTGGAGGTGCGAGGAACGTGGTTGAGCGTGTGGCCAGAAAAGCCCGACATTGGTAAAAGGGGCCTGGGCTTTTGTCGCCATCCCGTCGCTCACTGCATAGTCGGTAGGTATTCGGCTGTTTCCCTCCTCTTGTAATTTATGGGGGCCTGCCGTTTGCAGGGCTTGTCGATCGGTGATGGTTCCAGGGCGAATGGTTGAACCAGGTGGTTTTGTGATGCTTTGTGCCTGGACAATGGTTATGTATGAGCGTGCCTTTTGAGGGAGAATTCCGCGTGGGGAGGGAGAGGCGCATAGGTAGGCTGGGCTGGGCAGAGAGATACGTACTCGCTAACAAACACCCTCTTCATCTTCATCCTCATCCTCATCCTCATCCCCATGCTTTTTTCCTATCGAGTCCAGTCGAGAAGTTGGGCACGGTGTCTGTCCGGCTTGCATTCCTGGCACACGAAAATGGTTTTGTGCATCAAGGGCAGCCTTCATTGATAGGTCGGTACAAGGTCAATTCGCCTACTGTTGGAATTGACGATGTCGCCGTTCTTTGACAATACAGCAGCCACTACATACTATGACAAAACATGTATTTTTATCCAAGCAACTACACCCCGTCATTGTGTGTTGACCAGGGGTCCTCGCATTTCTACAGTACTAAACCCCCCACGTCTCTCACATCATGTCCAGGAATGGACCGCGAGGGGTCCAGCTGTACAGAAGTTGGACCACTGAATACCCAAAGCCGCCACTGTCAAAATTTCGATCCATACCTTCACCAGTTCGAGGCCGAATTTGGAGACTTGCCGTCTGTGGTGTCATGACCGGCACATGTCGTTTTTGCTTTGGACCTGCCTTGATCACATTAATTCGCCAAGGGGACTTGACAAGGTAATAGAAGCACGCTGATCAAAAACAAGGCTGCTGAGGCTCTGATCACGGGGAGGAAAACCCTCCCAGTTGTTGAAGCAATTTAATTCCAACTTCATTCGTGTCTCGATAGCAAGATACTAATCGCGCTCAGTAGACCTCCTGAGACATGTGAATCCACACTGAGAGCAATTCCTGAAACCGCGACTCTTGGTATGCTTTGATTGCCCAAGAGCACAAGAGAAAGAAGAAAATCCTACTGTTCCACCAGTTCGTGCCACAGACATAAAACCTGTATGTATTTGAATTGGAAAGCCTTGAGGCAAGTCTCTCTGCATCCATTCCAGTCCCAGGGCTGGTCGCCAAACAATAAACCGACTCCAGTAGGAAACCTGTCATGATCCTGTAGAGCACAATATTGAGCTGTTTCTGGTGAACAACCGAGGAATCTATTCTGAATATGTCGACGTCCATGCAGCGTGGCCGCCTCCAAGAATTGCCGGAAGCCTTGCCTAAACCTAAGCCGCATCCATATTGCTGCATCACCAAGGTGTTCTCTGGTCGATCTGGTCATCTAAAGCTCTTGTTGTGTGGATGGTTGACTAGCTGACGGGTACTTCGCTGGGTCGATTGTGCTGTTCGACGGGTTGCTTCGAATTCTTCCAAATGTAGCCGGCGAGCTCGTCACATGCAACCACATGATACTTCCCGCTTTTGGCAACCTTCAGATAGGGATTTGATGTCTTGCTGCATATAATGCTGATATCTTGGAGGCTCTCAATGGCTTGTCGGTCCGCGTCGTCAATATCAACCGACATCTCTAGATTGCAATCCTACAGGAAACTGGTCAGCACACGTCTTCAGAAGGGTTTCACGTGTGGGTCGACTCACACATTTCCATGTAAGACGACGATGAGTCTTAGGAGGTTTGGGTCGGATCAATTGGTTAATAAGATCCTCAAGTCGGTCCCCGCTCCCAGAATCGCCCTGGGCAGCAGTTCCAGAAGGCTGCTTCCCTCCTTGCAGTGGGGGGGGCGCGAGGTTGTAGCCTCGCCTTTCAGGGGGTGTTGGTGGAGGCTGGAGCTTATTCTCAGGCGAGTCAGGGGTTGTGACTGATACAAGCGCCGCGGCCGCAAGCGCAGGCGCAATGGCCTGTCCAGCAGCCGAGCTTCCAGGTGCAGGCTGAAGCAGTGGCACGGAGGGGGCGCGAGGGGTACCATTGGGGCTCATGGTATTACTGAGTCGACGGGCTTCTTGGGGACTATCAAGCTTGGGATAGTTGCTTTCTGATTCTGGTCGTCGGGATGAGGCACTCAGTGATGGGGACTGTTCGAGGTCACGAGAGAGACCATCAGAGCTGGGAGCATCGGTCATGGTGACGTCCCTGTCCCTGCTCGAGTAAGGTCGTTCACTGATCGTAGGAGGTTGGTCGACAAGGACATGACGGCCGTTACCCGCGTCCTTGATAATGCCTTCTTGAAGAGCCCAATTGGTCAGATCTTCATCCTCCCGTTCTTCCTTGGCTTCGACGATGTCGCGGGAGAAATGGCCCCCAACGTGCTCCATGCGCTCGTTCCAACTGCCTTCCCCTTCAAAGACCCTGCCACAGAAGCCACAGGTACTGCGCTGCGGAGGTTTTCTTTTCTCCATCCAGCAGCGGTTGCGCACTTCCTCAAGACTGTCCTCAAAGGCTCTCCAATCCTTGTCGCCGGCGTTACCAGGAACGATTGGGCCTGAGCCTGGACCAGTCTCAGGCTTGTGCATGCGTCGATGATGCTGGGTGAAGAGATCCTTCCGATTGAAGTCGTTGTAGACTCGTTTATGGTTGGGAACATTGGTGTTTAAGTCGGGGTTGCACGAGCCGACATCGCAACGGTAGAATCCCAGCTGAAGGTGCTGGATTGAGACATGACGCTTCCACTCGTTCTTGGAACTCAAGGCAACATCGCAGCCATAGTGTGAGAACGAGCAGATGAATTTGCGCTTCGCGGGTTCCGAACGCTTTGCTCCAGAACCGGGCGATTTGCGCGCACGAGGCTTCACGACGCGCCCGGGGTGGGTATCAGAACCGGAAATTGATTGCAAAGAGTCCTTCCGGGGACGTGGTTTGATGATGCGATCTGATGGGCTTCCACGTAGAGATGCAGAAGTAATGTTGATGTTTGACTCACTAGCCATGATGGATGAGAAGATTTTGGAGTGAGACTTCTGGAGTGGTGTGGTTGGGGGGATGGGTGGTTGAAAAGCGGAGTTGGGCGAGTCAACCGACGAGGCGTGGCAACGAGGCGCGACACTGACGAGGCTTCGGGGGACTCGGGTCACTGTGGCGTCTCAATCAACATGGACCATCTTCTGACTGTCTAAGTGGTCAAGAGAGAAAGGTCGACGACCGGCGCAGTCGAGTTAGTGATGGAATCGATGAAGGACTAGATGAATTTCCCGTAGATGAACAGTACCGCGACTGAGAAAAGCTGGGATCAAGTACAAGCTTGTGAAAAATGTGGCGAGGCCGCCAAGAAGATGGTGGGTGAAGGAAAGGTGGAAAAGGGAAATGCAGACGCAGGTTTCACGCGAGTAAAGGTGCGTTGATGGCGTGGACTGCAGAAATGTGATGAAACCACACACGGATGAACAATGTCTGGAAGGGAGAAGAGGAAGAAGGGGAAAAGGTGGGAGGGTGAGAGGAATTCGAACGAAGAGAGGGGATGCTGCAGCAGTGTGCAAATGAGATAGTAGAGGGGGGAAGAGGCTAGGAACTGGACAAGGCTTTAGCCTGAAATAAGGCTGCGGAGGGACCCTATTTTTCACTGAACGAGGCACGGTAACTCGACAACTGGGAGGGGGGCAGGCAGCGCAACGCGCAGGGTGGCCATCTTGCCATTGCGCACTTGCAATCAGCCTCAGGCATTTATTCTCGTCAGGCTCTCGCTTCAACATCCAAGTCAGGCTTCAAGAGATTGTCACTGGCTGGGTCTGAGAGAAGCTGCTTGTACGAGTTACTCCGAACCAACCTTCTTTTTCTCTCTCTGTCTCTCTTTCCTTTCCCCAAACTCAACAAGCATGCGTGGATGTACCATGTCTGTCTCTTCCCTCCGTGTTTACCCTAGACACGTACCTATCTCGTATCAATTGCACCATCCATCCATCACCTCATCCTCTAACGTGCAAACCTCAAACTTAACATACGGAGTCGTGGACAGGAATCAGTGACGGAATCAAGCCACGGCTTATCGTCCACAGATTTGCACAACCCACAGAGTAGTGGCAAGGCCCCAATGCCAGCAAAGCTCCCTCGAATCCAAATGGGCAGAGATCTGCCGAGGCTGCACGACAAGGTGTGGTGCGAAAGCCACCCCAGCGAGGGTCTGCATGGCAAGGGAAAAGAGGGGGGGCGCAGCCCAATACACCGAGACACTATCCAAGGAAACACGCCGCGACAGGCTCTGATGGGACAAGGCTTTGGAGAATGGCCAGGGAAGAAATGATTGACTGGCCAGACTAAAGCGCGGCCTTCCCACAAAAGATACTCCCTCCGAAAAGGCTAACTGAGAGACCAATGGCGACGGCAAACCGAGTCATTGCCTCCTCCTCCCCCCTAACAGGAGGGCAAGCCAGCCCATCAACTACTCATCAGCCCATCAGCACCAAAAGCTACCGAACAGACACGAAGATTAAGGGATTCGAGGCCACCCTCCATCAAATCATAGGTTACCACTCGACCTTCCAAAAACTGCTGGCCACCACTCGCCGTTGTGCATGTCGCATTTGCCTCACTCCCACCAAGACCACTCGATCATGCCCAAGTGCGTTTGCTTCGGTCGATCCAGTTGCCAATCAATTCGTGTTGTCAGTGAGTGTACATGATGACTGATGCTTTTCAGGTCACTGATTCCCTTTTTTATCCTGTCAACCTGGTCACTTCAAATGTGTCACCTTTCAGCCTCCCCAACAAGGCTATGAAAGCCTTACCCCAGGTTAACAACTTGTGTGATTGTTGCCTCACAGCCAACCTGGAGTATGCTTGTCTTATTACGAGGAATTTCCGACTCGGCCCCCGGATGGGACCCCGATGACTTTGTCAGACTCAGCTCCCCTCACCCTGGCGTAAGGACTTTGTGGGTTTTCTCGGCACGACTATACCGAGTACATACCGCCAACGACGAATATGTTGGTACTCGATGTACGCGCAATGGGTCCTAGACTCGTTACATACGAAGTATTCGATACACGGCTATTGATTAATTCTTATTCCTCCTGGTCTCCTTGTGCGAGACGGCTCCCAGATGTGTCAAAGCAATGGACAGCGTTCCAGCCGCAGCCTCGGCCCACTTCATTGAGCAGGTTGGCTCTCCACTCTGATATCGGAATTTCCCAGCCACATGTCGGAATCGACCAGACGTATTGCACCTTCCCTATTCAATCTCGGGATGGATGTCGTGTTATCGCAATGTCAAGTAAACACACCCACAACCACCATCACCATCACAATCACAGCTTTTAGATGACCCGAGGTACCATCAACTATTCCGAGAATGGAGATTAAGCCTTGGGCAATTGCCGACGCGGGCCAGCCATGCTATCCCGTCGGGAAATTGCACCCCAAGTCCCTCAACACTCGACACAACTCTCTCTCCTGTCCCTTTGTCTGACCTTTCCTGGACGCGGAATAGCCCTCTACCCCGCACTTGTATTGGGGCACATGCACAGACCAAGTCGACCTGCTCGTGGCAAAGCCTTTGGACCTTCGTCCTTTCACTCGTGGGAATTTGGCGGCCTCTGAAGCGAATTTCCCACCGTCCACGCGCGGAATTTCGGCTGGAAGTCACGTTGCATCCGCCAAGCGCAATTTTTCATTCTTCTATCCGAACTGAATGCGGAGAATAGATTCTCCTTCTCCGCGCTTTCCACCGTCTGTTGGCAGGGCTGCGGTACAGCCTTTTTGCAAAATTCTCTGCCTCTTCTCCGCCTCTTGTTTTCTCCTACGTAACTCATTCCTCCTTCGACCATTCCATGACACATAGTTGATTCTTTCTTTGCAACAACATCCAATCTTTTTGACGCCTTCTGACACTGCGCCAGGAAGTCTCAGCACATCCAGGATTTTCAGTTGCTCGTGATCATGAAAAGAGTTGATGCAATTGCCCAACTTCGCCTACAACTGATGTCACTCCCGGATGAGCATGACGCTTTGGATAGCCACGTCGTCCGCGTGCTGCTTTTTCACCAATCGTACAGCCGACCGGCCCCTTCACTCCCTCTGAGCAAACTGAAAATTTTTTTCCACTGCTACCGTCTTGAGGTTCTAGTATGGAACCCTTACCCCAGATTCTGTGTTTATAAAAGGCCCAGACTGTCTGGGAATCCGGGGTCGGTCTATCACATGGAACAAGCATTGACACAAGCATTCCGAGTTTACTTTGTTCAAAAAACATAATCTTATCTATAGATTTCCCTTCACAGAGATCTTTCGATATCAGGGGGTGTCAAGTCTTTCTTCCGCGCCTACTGTAACAAATTTGTCAAGGCAACCAGAAAAACACAATGTCTGCTGCTGGCCGGACTTCCGTGTCCTCCAACACCTCTGCATTGTCCGTTACTGAACCCTCGCCCCGACAAGTCTCGTCAATTTGCTATCCAAAGGGCAAGTGGTACGATTGCCTTCGTCCAACAACCACGCCTTATGCAGGCTTTGGCAACCTGACCAATTTTGCGAGCATGTCCTGCAACGGATCTGCCGAAGCAGCTGGAGAGGATTGGACGAGGGAAGTCTACGGAAAGATGAAGTAAACTTTCACCGATGATTTTATGGTCTTTACGGACGAGAAGGACATGGAAGGGTTATTCGGGCCTCTCAACTACCACGGACTACCACTTGGCAATATGACTGTCACCCTCGCCTTGGTGGCCTTGACCCATGCTGAGATACGAGACAGAACGCGACGACTTTCTTTCAGGATCAAACCGGCACGAAGGAATAATTGAAACTACGGACGACTGAACGTGCGCTGCGCTTTCTTTTTTTGTTTTACTAGCATGTTGATCGATGCAAAGCTGTGTTCTACCAATGTTTAACGATGGCGTTGACAGGTGCTGTCGCCTTCTGCATGAGTGGATGCGCAATATCCTTTACGCGTTCTCCAAAGCCGGGTCTAGACATGGAATGACGGGCAAATGGAGTCTACCTGGATAACAGCCGCTAGCAGTAACTTTGCTTGATCCAGCTTTATCATTCTGGTTCTTTGGAATGACCGTTGATCTACCGACGATCTTGTAGTATCATACTCTATCTGCTTTGTTTTACAGGTCCGTCGCGATATCCAGCGACATTATCTTGTTGTGGTGATAGCCACTTATTGTATCTCGCCGTTTGGGTCTCTATCGCCTGAGGGTCGATCAGCACGATCCAGAACGGCATCGCCCTTCGTTTCTTCCATCTTTCCAGAGGAGTCAATGGCAGAGCCTGGATCAGGCAGATCTGTCATTTCCGCGTCTTCGATGTTGGAAACTGTGGCTATCTCTGGCAAATCTGATGTGCGCTGCTGCGAGCCCGTCTCCGGATCAGACACCGTATTGCCTGTCTCTTCTTCGTCTTGTGGTTGTGTTCTCGCATTGTCGCGGCGGTTTCCTGCCTCTTCCTCGGTTCCATTCTCACCCCCTTCGGCCTTTGCTCTGTTCTCTTCCGCTTCAGCTTCAACTTCTCTGCCTTTTTCGGCCTGGTCGTCAAGGGTGTCCGCTCCCAGCAGAGCCTTCAAATCACCACCATACTGGACCTTCTCGCACATGACGAACCGATTCTTGCTGGCACGCAATGCCCTCCACACCTTTCCAGCCTTTCTCTCCTCAATCTCTTTTTTCTCGTCCTCCGTCATCGCAAAGTCCATGTCCAGGTCATCCCTATCAATGCCCCTGTAGTATTCCTCCAAAGTGGGCACCCGATGGCGTTTTGATGGATGCTTGAGGGCTTCGAGAGGTTCAATTTTCGAAAGAAACGCTAGGTCATTTGCCCCTGGTGGATTGACAAGGGGTGCTCGCGCGGCCTCAGCCAGCTTTGTAAGCGTATCACGAGATTCGAGATAGATCCGTGGCGAGACACTGTCGCGCGATATTGATGGACAGTTTTCAGCTTTCCATCGTACCCAGTTTTTGTCTCTCGATAAGATTGTATCAACCATGCGGTAGTAGAATTTGCCTTCGTTGCCGTTTCCACCTTGTTGTAAATAAGCTGCGATTTGAGAACGAGTCGAATGTGCCCATTTGGTGTCATCTTCAGAGAGTATGTAGGAGTATAGCACGGACTTGTTAGTCAGGCCTTCAAATTTCGTTTTGACACCTGGGGAGAGACTGAGCAGGAAGTCGAGCATGATCAGTGCCTGCACAAGGATGTGTCTGCGAAAGGCAATATCATGAATTTCGAGATCAAATAGATCTCTGTTTGTCAGATATTTAGGGCTGAACGTTGAAGTCAAGGCTGATGTCTTATCAACCTCATTGCGCTTGCGCTTCAAACCGCGTTTCACATCGGTAGGGTTAGTAGAAGAGCCTGAACTATTCGAGACAGACTTAAAGCAGGAGAGTGTCTGTCCGATGCCGTCTCTGAACGCACCCATGTTGGCAGAGTCGAAAAGCTTCGTTGGTGCGGAAAAGAAGGATTGGAGCGACCAGAACTTGGGATACAGGACGTCGAGATCGGGGGGCTGCTCTTTAGGCTCGGACGTGGAGTTCTTAGGAACTGGTGTGTTTCTTGCCGCCTTATCGTGATCCTGAACTTGACTGCTCGACGCAGGAGTATGAGTTCCAGAGGTAGCTTGTGGTGTGCCGGTATCGATTTCCATCGGCTTGATCGCATCTTCCGATTTGATAGGTGTCGGATCGAAGGCAGTAATGTTCTCCACGTGAAATTCACCACGTAGATTGACCGAGCTCTTGTCGCCGAGGGGAAAGCTCTGGAAGAGGAATATGAATACTCGTCCACAAAAGACGGTGTCTTCAGCCCGCGATAGCCTCCTGAGTAGCTCATTGCAACATCTCAGAATGACCAAGTTCTTTTGTTTAAAGTGCTTCGCCGTCATCCTTTCTCTCCGTGACTCTAGGTAGTCGAAGACTTTCCTGCAACCCTCAATCGTTTGGCTGTCCAGAAGCTCTTCGATGAGCCAGAAACCCAACCCCGGCTCGCACAGTTCGTTGTCGGATAGGATGTTGATAATGTCTAGAAGCACCCAGACCTGGGCGAATGCCGGCGCTGAGATATCAACTGTCGCAACTATGTCGACAACAGTGTCGCGACAGACTGTTTCGACTGCGGCATTGTGGATTTGGATTGTCTCCGTAGAGACTGTATCACGAACAGCTTTTATGCGGTCAAGCAGCTCCGCGCAGTCTGCCTCAAGAACGAGGGTATCAATGTCACCATCCTCTCGTGCTTCAGTAAGGCGTTGAATGCAGGACTCGATCAAGGATTTGTAGGTTGCGACGCAGGGAACGTTGGTAGCTGCCATGTTGTCGCGAGGTTGGTGGTCGGAGAGGTGACTGTTGGTCCGTTTACATCAGGAGCAAGGCCGTTCGACCATAACAAGCATTGAAGAGGGATTGCCCTTCACGTAGAAAGCGTCATCTTCGTAGAAAGGTAGATGATAGATTTGCGGCACAGGCGTGGCAGGTCAAGGAAACATCAACTATGCGGCTCTGCGGAGAAATTAAATTCTCGGCGCAGTTTGTAAACTCCACAAGACTCGCCGTCCACCCTGCGCGTGACGCTTTTTTGTACCCACGAACCACGTCTTTTCATGGTCAATGGGCCTTCAACTACGGCCGGCGATGGCTCCAGCCCTCGATGTGCAAGCCGGTGTCAGCGTCCCGAGTGAAAACGGTGTCAACAGCTGGGAAGAGCTGGCTAAAAAACTGTGGTGGGATAGAGATACTGCACCTACGAAGGTCAAACCAGAAGTGATCAAGACAGCAATTTGGGATCCTCTCGAACAGGACTCTTTCCCATTCAATTCTCTCGCTGTCCTTGAAAGCTATCAGATTCTCGAAAGATTTCTGTGGCCGACCTTCTCATCAGAGTCTTCCAACCACCATGTCTTGCTCATCGTCGTCTTCTTTAATGTGAAGCAACGCGCTCGGCTCCACGACTGGCTCTTGTTCAACGACCGCCCGGCAGAGTTTTCAAGCCTCCTTCGTCGAGTCCTCTCCTTGAACCTCGATCCCTCTTTATCCATCTTTGCCCGATTGTCGCTCCTCCATTTTGTGCTCGGTGCGTTTCAGTCACTGGAAAATGAGCACGTCCGCAAAGAGTGCGCCCCACTGGTATCGATCGCAACATGGCACAATCTACATGACGAAAGAACAAGGGAACAGCTACTGGAGGCGAGCGCGGCAAGGAAAAAGGCGTGGAGAGCCGCTGCGCGGAGATATGATGCGGCTGATCCAGAAGCTCAAAGCCGTTTGCGCTTCGATCGAGCATGGTTGTATACGATGCTGATTGACTTCACTGCAAGGCTCAACGTGTCAAAACTTGTCCACTCTCAAGAAATGGTCTATTGTGAGCGATTTGTGGAGTTTTTGATCGACCTGACAAGTCAACTGCCGACCAGACGGTACACGAATCTACTATTGAAAGACGTCAACATTATCCCCGTGATCCGAACATCGAAGCTGTATCAAAGAGAGGACGCTGTGCTTCTGCAAGACTTGACCCGTCTGCTCGAACATTTCCAGTTTTTTGCGATTGATGAACTGGGAGGTACAGAAGAAAGTCATGATGGCTTGCGCAGAGCACATTATCAAGCCCTGGAAAAGCTGCAGCGAGTGGCGCTACAGCACTTTGGAGACAAATTAAAGGTTTTGGCACTGTCGAACTTCGGATCCATTGACAAAAGAAGCGAGCTGGAATCTCACTTTTCTACATTGACGGATACCGAGCTGCAGGAGCTGTGTATGCAGCTTGGGTTTCGAATTAGCTATCCCCCGGCTGCGGGAGTCGTTGCAACTCGTGCGCTCTTGATGGAAGTTCTCTTGTCAACCTTCGCCAAACCTCGAGACTTCCGCGAGGTTGTTGGTCAGCTAGCAGTTCTGCCCACGGCTAGCTCGCTGTATGACCCAACTTTACTGAGGAACGAACACTATGATGGCTCCCGGCCCCTTGGAATTCCCAAGCTTAACCTGCAATATCTCACTCTTGGTGATTTCATGTGGCGTTCATTCCAGCTCTATCAAGCCGAAGCTTTTTATGGGATAAGGAAGGATATGGAAAGCATTATCAAGCGGATGAAGCCGAAAGGCGCCCGGGATCGGAGCACGACAGCCTTTGAAGGGGTTTCGAAAATGGCTCTTCCGATCGCAGAACCTGCAGTCATTGAAGTCGGGCCGCCGAAAGTGGGATATCTGAAGCCTAGCTTTGTGCGAGTCGAAGTCATCCTGGACGTTAGCCGCCTGCCGGATGGTATCAGAAGAGAATGGGACAATCTCAAGCCACACGACGTTGTGTTTCTCTTGGCGGTTGATGCGACCAACTCTTCTCAGTTTCTTACCAACGGGCAGGCCAACGATCACGGCGAACAAAGAATGTTCACCAGTCTTAGAGCGGCTGAAGTATTCCAGATCCTGGACGATGATGGGAGAGCTCTGCGAGATACGCGAACAAACGGGCATAGTTCAAGACCTAAGAGGAGGCGTTTGCTACTCGATTTGGACACAAGCTCATACGCTGTCGACAAGCAGAAATCACGCCGATTTTCCTCAGAAATCGCGTCACTGAACGTTATCGCTCGGAGACAAGGGCGAGAAAACAACTTCAAACCTGTTCTGGAGACAATCCAGACTCTAGTGTCTTCAGGGACTGTGCTTCCACGGTGGCTACAAGAAGTCTATCTGGGTTATGGTGATCCAAAGAGTGCATCATTTCCAGCACTTCCGGATCACATCGACTCCATGGACTACCTGGACACATTTCTTGATTGGCAGCATCTCCTGGACAGTTTTCCGGGAAAGACAATCGAAGCAGGCGCCGGTCAGTCGGCTCCCTTTGATCCGCCTTATATTCTCGAACGAGCGACGACGGACGCTTCAGCCGAACCACCGCCAAACCCGAAGAAGAGACGCCGTGACCAAATGGAGCAAGACTCATCCATGCTCAAAGTTTTGACCTACAGACCTCGTAACACGGGACCATATCCAATGGACAACCCAAAGAAGAACACGATTCGCTTCACGGCTAAGCAGGTAGAAGCCATTGTGTCTGGCACGCAACCTGGCCTCACCATCGTAGTCGGGCCCCCCGGAACGGGCAAGACTGACGTTGCAACACAAACCATCAACTTACTCTACCACAATTTTCCATCCGAGAGGATCTTGCTTGTTGCTCACAGCAATCAAGCGCTTAACCAGCTTTTCCAGAAAATCATTGCGCTTGATATCGATCCACGCCACTTGCTACGACTAGGCCATGGAGAAGAGGAGCTTGATACGGAGGCATCCTACGGTAAATTTGGTCGGGTTGAGTCATTCCTGGAGAATCGCCAATTCTATCTGTCCGAAGTCAGCCGACTTGCCGCTTCAATTGGTGCTGAGGGAGCACACGGCGCTTCGTGTGAGACTGCCGACTATTTCAATCAGGTCTTCATTAGACCTGCTTGGCAACGCTTCTGGGATATTATTAATGCTGAAAATGCTACGGTGGAGTCCGTCCTGAGTTCTTTCCCCTTTTACAAATACTTCAGCAACGCTCCAGTTGCAACGCTGTTCCCTCCGAATGTCACGATTGAAGAAGCGCGGGAGATCATATCCGGCTGTCAGTATCATATCGACAAGATCTTCTCCGAGTTAGAGGCTATCCGACCTTTTGAGATTTTGCGCGCCGGTCGCGATCAAGCGAACCATCTCCTGGTGAACGAAGCACGGATCATTGCCATGACATCAACACATGCGGCCATGAGGAGATCCGAGATAGCTGAACTTGGCTTTCATTATGACACTTTGATCATGGAAGAAGCAGCACAAATCACTGAAATCGAAACCTTTATTCCATGTGTGATGCAGGACTCGGATCCACAGACTGGTGAAATGCCCTTGAAGCGGATCATTCTCATAGGAGATCACCTGCAGAACTCCCCCATTATCCAGAACCTCGCTTTGCGCCAGTATGCCAACTTCGAACAGTCCCTCTTTCTACGTCTCGTCCGCCTCGGTGTCCCAACCGTCCATCTTGATCAACAGGGTCGCTGCCGGCCCTCAATTGCCAGGCTCTTCAGATGGCGCTACCATAACCTGGGTAACCTAACTGATCTCGTCTTGCAGCCAGAGTTTTCACGCGCCAATGCAGGCTTACGTTATGATTACCAGTTTATCAACGTACCGGACTATCAAGGGAGTGGCGAGCGTGAACCTACACCGCATTTTATCCAAAACCTCGGAGAGGCTGAATACGCAGTAGCGTTGTATCAGTATATGCGCCTGCTCGGATATCCATCACGAAGTATCTCGATCCTCGCTACCTATGCCGGTCAAAAAGCATTGATACGTGACGTGCTCGAGCATAGGTGCAGGAAGAACTCGCTTTTTGGAATGCCGAGGATCGTGACAACGGTCGACAAGTACCAAGGCGAGCAAAATGACTATGTCATTGTGAGCATGACGAGGACGCGGTCGGTCGGATATCTCAGGGATGTCCGAAGATTGACTGTCTCACTGTCCCGTGCAAGGCTCGGATTGTATATCCTTGGTCGGAGGGAGTTGTTTGAAAACTGCTTCGAGATGCGGCCTGCCATGGACATCCTGTTGCAAAGACCGGATAAACTCATCGTCACGACCGGTGAAATGTTCCCTACTACTCGCTTACTCGAGGATGAGGTAGAAAACACATCGGAAATGGACGGGGTGGAGCATCTGGGTCAATACGTGTTCGAAATGACCCAGGCAAAGGTTAAGGCTTTGGGTGGACAGGTTAATGTTCAGGTTGAGGCAGACGAGCAGGATGGAGATGTGGGTGAGGAACTTGGCGCAGACATGGGGGAGGAGGATCCGTTACATGAGATTAGTTAGGCCGGACTGATAGTGGAGGCGAAACTCCAAGATACCCAATACAGAAACCACTTGAGCTTTGTTTGTACAGGAGTGTTTGACGAGCACTCCGCAGGCCTTTAGGAGGCGCTTAACACCGCCTGGGCTCGATTGATGCCAATTCTGCGTTTTCATAAATGTCTTCCCTTCTCTGAGTCTGCAGATGCGTGTCCTTATTTCACTGCACTGATTGAGGAGGTACAGGTCCAATACCCAAGGTGTTGGATGCTGTGTCGGAGGGCGAGGAGTCCGCATTATGTATTTAGGCACGATCACGAATAAATGTCACCTGAAACACGCGTACAGTGCAATGCAGTCAAGATATTCCATTCAGTCGAAGAACGCCTAGTAGCCATGTCATGCCTTGTGGTATGTTATTATGTTCACCCTGCCATAGCTCATCATTTCAGTGTGCCGCATTGTATCACATATCAGCCCGTTCCCTTGCCACCCGTGGCACTCTTCTGCAGTCACTCCCCAATGTCCACAGAAATATACAGTGAAATGCCGTCCCGTTGATCAGCAAGAATCGATTCGTTCCATCGGCCCTCTTGTTGTGACTCGACAAGTTTCAGAAGACGATGAGGAGCTATGCTTTGGTCGTGAAGTCCGTCTCCGTTGGGAGTAATCCACCATCGGCGGCCTTTTCGCATGTGCAGCTACTTGAATCCCTCTTGCCACAGGCGCATGTGGCTCCCGTAGGCGCAACATTCTCCGTCGCAGCTCGATCGCAGGTACATTGGCCGGCAGGGCGGGCTCCTTTATGTCCAAGTCAGTTCGCTTGTTTTTGCATGGAAGGGAGAGTCATGACAGAAGTGTCAAGTAGGGTAGAACATACTACACGAGCATCGCGGTCCTTGCAAGGTGTTCTCTTGGTTCTTCTTCTCGCAAGTGCAGTGCATGGCGGAGGTTTTGCCGCACGAGCAGGTAGCCTTCTGAGCGCAAATGCAAGCCTCGCCGCGACCACAGCAGGTGGTTGGTTTGACCATGGTTGCGGGTGAGAGTTTCTGTATTCGTTTGGTGGTAAATGTTGTGTTCTGTTCAATGGTTGTTTCTGCGTGGAATGGGACGATAGATGTAATCGATGTCTGGCTGTGCAGGGAGAAACTGGAGAGACTGTTTCTGAGCGCAGGTGCGTATCAACGGAGGGGTTTATATGTTTCTGTGAATGACGTACCAAGGCTGAGGGCTGACAATCACTTGGGTGATTATTGGTCAGCCTTGCTTGCTATGGAGCATTTTGCGGTCGACACCAGCCAATAACGATCATTTCATTTGCAAGGAGACCCGTTACGAGTATTTGTCCCGTCGCAGGTGATTGTCAGCGGTGGTATGATCTTTCCCTTTGTTGCCCCTTCAGCGCTCACCTTGTATGTCATAGATACGTCCCTTACAGAAATATTTGGTTGCAGAACGAAAAGAAGGGCATCTATTGATATGGTCTCAGCACACGCTTGCTACTGCTGGCCTCCTGTCACACCATTTCCTCGACGAATCCAACCAGCCATATGCACCTCGTAGACTGCAACTTTCCCTTAACATGCACGCGTTTAGCATTCTCTCTTCGACATTGCGTTAGACCTGCTTCGAAAGAGTCCGCCTCAAAGTCTCACCCGACAGGGGTTTGCCACACTCCTCGCAGCAGTCCGCAAGCTGGGGCCGCCCGCTCAGAATATCCACCGTCTCCTTCATCGACAGCCAGAATTCACTCTTAGGCCTACGATCCTCCCAATCGGTACCTGTAGCTTCAAGACCTGTAGCGCCCCCCATCGGAGTGAAAACAACTTCAGAGCCTTGGATACCAATGACAGCTACTGACAACGGGTCGTCTGCAATCCAGTCCTTGGACTTGCCGGTAAACCGGTCCTCGATATGTTGCATACACTTGATTGCCATCCGGAGGGCACGGATTCGATCCATAGGCGAAGGCTTGCCACCCTGCTGATAATGACCAGGTACGGCTGCTCGAGACTCGAACCGACCTCGGGCTTCCTCTTTGATCATGTCGGCAATTACTTGTGTCGTGTACGTGGTACTAGCTCTTTCATTTCGAAGGATGATTTTGCCCGCTCTCGACGCTCCTTGATCGTTCTTGAAGTTCTCTCGTAGGAACTCAATATCCCTCGCAATCATATGGATATTGATTCCTTCCTCGGGGATGTACACCGCAAGTGCGCCAACCGAGAGACCGGCCATCGTCGCAAGATAACCTGACCGACCTCCTTGTGTCTCGATGACGAACACCCGTCGCCTTGACGATGAAGCAGACTGCCGAATGGCGTCACAGAATTGGATCAGCGTGTTCAAGCACGTATCACTGCCGATAGAGTATTCAGTGCCAGGGACGTTGTTCGATACTGTCGCAGGTAGCACGACCAGCGGGATCTTGAAAACCTCATATTGTTCTCGCGCCTTTCTCAGTTCACTTGCGGCAGTGAAAGCTTCAAACCCACCAATCAGAAACAGTGCATCAAACTTGTATATCCCGAAGCATTCAGCGGTTTTCTTCATGTCCGCACTCGGTAGTCCACGGTTCGTGCCGATTTCAGAGCCCCCTTCGTTGACCCATGGATCTACGTCGATCCACCGACACTCACGTACAGATCCTAGCGGCTTATCGTCGTGGTGTCGTTGGAGACCTGGGAAGCCATTGTGGATCGCAATAGGAGTATGACCGCGAGTCAAGCAATATGCAACGGCCGCGCGCGTAGCTGGATTCATACCCCCGGCAGGGGCTCCGACGTGTATGATGGCGATCCTCAGCCTCTTCTCCTTGGGTAAGAGCAGAGCAGGGTGATCCGTGGAAGTGGTGATGACATAACTGTTGTAGTATTCCTTGAATTCGACATCGCGCAGCTGCATAGCTTTGTCAAAGTCCTTGGCCGCGATAGCAGCACTAACCGACTTGGTCAAGGCTACTGTCTCCATTAGGTTGGAGCGTTCAATCTTGTTCTCCCGGATTGTTATGACTGGACTAGGTGTGCTTGGAGTAGCTTCTAGGACAGCTTTCACCGCTTCGACGCCTTGCAGTGTCGACAGCCAACGGTCGTAGAAGCATGCGTGTCCACCACGTTGTGTATGGCCCAAAACCGTGACGCGTGTATCAAGCTTGAGCTTCTGCGTTAGAAGATCTTTAACCTGGTTCGCAGTGATCCTGTTGAGTTCTCGATCGTGGGCCCCCTCCGCGATGATGACAATCGACCTTCTCTTGCCTCTCCGTCTGTGAGTGGCGATTATATCGCACATTTGATCTTCCCAACCAACCCGAGGAGGTTTCTCGGGAATGAAGACGAAGTCAGCGCCTGTAGCTATAGATGCCATGAGGGCTAGCCAGCCACAATGACGCCCCATGACTTCAATCACGAACCCTCGTTGATGGGAGGCGGCAGTGTCGAAAACATCGTCGACCGCGCCGCAGATACGTTCGAGGGAGGAGTAACAACCGATGGTGGCGTCGGTACCAGACATATCGTTGTCAATGGAGCCAACTAGGCCGACGATATTCAGGTGCTGAAAGGGGTCAACTTCTGCCTGGGTCAGCTCTCCAGTGTCCACCAGCTCTTTGAGTAGACTGGGCCATTCTGCTCTGAACTTGTCAGCACCAGTCAAGCTACCGTCACCACCGCAGATGACAAGGGCATCAATGCCGCGCTCAACCATGTTTTTCGCTGCTTTCAGTCGGCCCCATCTCTCCATGAACGCCATGCATCTTGCAGTGCCAATCAGTGTTCCTCCTCGAGACAAGTATCCTCTCACATCTTCCCAATGCATCTCTTTGATCAGATCGCCGCCTTGCACCAGGCCTTCGTAGCCTTCATAGATCGCATAAGACTCGCAGCCCATGTGGATGGACATACGAACAACAGCTCGCACGGCGCCGTTCATGCCAGGGGAGTCACCTCCGCTGGTCATGACACCAATTCGACGCTTCTTGGGAGGAGCGGGCACACCGTTGGCAGCCATTTTACTGGCAGCCGTAGGCAGTGGACGGGAATAGAGAGAATGATCTGGGTTTCTTGACCGAGGGGCAGGCCAACGCGAAAGGTGCCCTTATTTGTACGGGAGGAGGAAAAAGAAACGTGAGAGGACTTGAGGCCAGAATGAGAGGATTGGGATAGTAATGATGAACTTATTAGAAGATAATGCAAGAGTCTATCAGCAGATAGCATACGAAGTCTGTCGTGCCGAGCAGCAACAGCTGAAGCCGCAGAACGTCATTCGTGTATCCTCAGTGCTTAGCAGCAGAACTATGAGTGGCTGTTGGGCGCCCGCAGGGCCTAGCGGCCTCACCAGCCCAAGCTCCAGCACCCCCACCATGACCGAGCCTGCCGATAGGCCTAGACGCATCGCCTCGGTGACAGAGAGGGGCAGCAGAAGAAATTTTAGGTAAGAACAGTAGCGGGCCCCTAGTGCCCTAACTTACTATCTCTAGGCTTGTCACGGCCCTGGGCTCTCTTTCGTTACTGCGCGCTTGAGTTCGCGATCCAGATTTTCACCAATCAAAACATGCTCCAACCTTTCCACCTCTGCTTTGTAGGCTTGACTGCCAGTCATTTGATACAGTAATAACTTAGGCTTCAATCGAGAGGACCTCCCTACGGACCACGGACTGATAAGAGGTTGCGCACATTGCCCCTGTAGTTGGTGCGGCACCAAGCATCATGTCTGAGTTGGACACCATCAGCCTGCTGATTCCTCCTGAGCCTTCGTCCAAACCCCATGATCTCCAAGCGCAGATTCAACAGATTATCGCACAGAAAGGTCATTTTCGTCATGTCACCCAAAGTTCGCTACTCGCCGAGATCCAGGGCGAAGCCACTGCGCCGGACGCAGTCCAGGTTGATCGGGAAGATGAGCCCCAGGCCGAAGATGATACTCCGCAGAAGCGTCAGGAACGTGTCTGGAAGCGGCGAGATGAGATGCTAGAGCGCATCAAGTGAGTCTCCTTTGATCACCCATGATTGCGAAGTCTGACCCGTATACAGCTATGCACAAAACGAGGTCCTCTGCGCCCTGGACTTTGTGTCATTCCTGATTTCTCGGCAGTCAATTCCCGCTCAGCATTCCATGTCGCCCGCCCTTCAACAGGCCGTTCCTGTCGGGACGCTGGCCTCGAGAGTTTTGAAAGACAGACCAATTCCTCCTTCGACGAAGCGGCGGCTGGCCGCTGTCTCTCAGGGCTGGAGGGCTGAGGGCTTCCATTCAGCATCCCAAAAGCTGGCGGCAGCTTCTGGTAGACTTCAAACCGAAGCTGAGCGCGAGGCAGAGTATTGGCACCAGATTGCTGATCTCAACAGCAGAGGATGGTCAGTTTCGCGACTTCCACGAGACCGCAAGGCCATTGGCGTACATTTCGGATTTTCTGAGTCTGCACCGCAATTTCGGGACCGAGGCTTCGCTCTTCTTCGACAGGGCTCTGATGGTTCAGTCGTTCTGGACCGACAGGTTGGGCTTAAGAAACGCAAACGGCTGGGCGTCTACGTTGTGCGGGATGGCATCAAGACAGGCGCTTTCGATCTTCAAACCACTGAGCCTTCCGGTACGACGGAACTTGACCAGAGCCTCAACGACTACCGTAATGCCATTTTCGAGGAAGAGCTGTTCTATGAGATATGCCGTGAAGCGCGTCTTGTGGCCAACCAAGGCATTACTACACGGTCGCAGAGCGTAGAGGTTAACGTCGGCGGCGAGTACCACTTATTGCTCGTGTCATCCAGCGAAGAAGAAGATGTTACGTCTCCCAATGCTGCAGACAATTTGACAGCTCAATTCGTGGCCATATCTCTAAGGTTGTTGTTGATTGCTGCTCATGAGCAGAATCTCATCAGGCGATCGCAAAAACCGCCGCCAATGACCCTCAAAGCACGCCCAATCCCAGAGTACGCGTTGCTCCGACCTATTTTGGCACATTTACGACACCGTGCAGAAGCGGCAACCTTTTGGGATAGGTGCAGAGCATTGTTGGGTGCCTTCAAGCGAGCAGATCTACCGATCTCGGTGTCGATGGAGGCCTCGAACGCCACAGTTTTTCAATCTCTGCAGATGGAACCACCCAACACCATGCTGGCAGGCTTGATGGTACCTGTAAAAACCAGCTTCAAGATACACCTGACAGCACAGCGAAAGCTGCAGATTGGACTAGCCACATTTCTTGGGCCGGCTCTGTTCGGCTCTCGCTACGAAATATCGTCGATTGATTTTGGGCTTGCAACCATAGCGTCATCTCACCATGAAACTCGCGACGAGGCGCTGTCATTCATCCGACACATACTGTTGTTGGATCTCGTTGCACACAGTGAGACACTGGCCCTAGAGGTGCAAGCTGCGACCCGTTCAGAGTTGGATAAGAGCAAACAGACAGAATGGGCCGTCTCACAGCCACACGACGGTGAGCTGAGCTTGTACGACGCTCAGGAGGCCATCGAGAAGCTGCAGATTTCGGTGCAACACGAAAGTATCTGCGTCAAGTTGAGCCCCGTGGGAAGGAGAAGCGGTGTCCAGAATTTGTTGTGGTCCTGGACATCGGCCGGCTGTTCCGAGACAGAGGGAGGTGTGACGAGTGTGCAGCCTGATTTCACTTTTGATGGAGCAATAAAGCAGGCAATAGAAAGCAGTAGCCACAGCAGTACTACTTAATCCGCCTGTGTCAGACTGAGCGCTGCACCTATTCTTCGAGGAATATGACATACCCAGCTAGAGGGCAATAGGACTCGTTCGACGCGAGCTTCGTTTATATATGTGACACCACAAGTGATATGCCGCTGTCATTACGTTGTTCTCTGTCCGTACTATGCTAAGGTAGACGAAGATTCTCCGACGAAGCATTCAGTTTTGTACCGTTCAAAGCGAGATCGAGAATTTAATTCGGGAATGATTGATACTGGCGGGGATAAAACATAATTCCATGTCTCTAAAATCCGTGATATAATATGATCATGACCACAACTCCATCCACATACGCCTCTAATAGTTTTCATCATGGCCAGAGTCACTGGTCGAATGCTACCCTTGAGGTCCGCCGTCCACACCTCCCTTTCGAATATGTCGAATGTCTTGATACTTAACTAATGCTCAACAGCTCCAAAAGACAGCTGCAGTCTTAAGTGATGAAATTGGAAATGCCACGGACAATGAAAGTCTTGCACGACTGAAATGGGAGATTGGTTCTCTCCTTCAAAAATGCAAATATCTGTCCAGGGGTATCAAGTTGTCTCAACTAAGCAGGCACTCGTTATTTACACAAGCACATCCGTCCATCGCGAAAGAGTTCGCCGATCAGATGGTACATTTGTACCTTGCTTACTTCGAGTCTGTGTTTCGCATCTTACATATTCCCTCGTTCTGGATCGAATACGAGAAATATTGGAGCGCTCCCACGGAGGCTGATACCATTACTCAACTCAAGATCCAGCTAGTTGCCGCCATCGGAACTGTCGTTACCCAAGATGCTACCAAAACGACAGGCACCTATTCCACGGCGTGTCAATGGCTATATGCCGCTCAGGACTGGCTGGCTGGACCCATGAAAAAGAACCGCATCAGTATCGGTAGTCTGCAGATTCAGTGCTTGCTGATCCTGGCTCGACAGGCTCTTTCTGTTGGGGGAGATGTCGTTTGGATATCGATGGGCACTGTCGTTCGGACCGCGATGCAAATGGGTCTACACCGTGATCCGAAACATTTCAAGAGTATTGGCATTCTGTAAGGCTCGCTGAACTTGCACATTATTCCCGTGACTGACATAGTGTTGTTGATGCTAGTGAAAGCGAGGTTCGTCGAAGACTCTGGGCGACCCTCCTGGAGCTGGATATCCAGTCAGCCTTGGACGCCGGAGTACCACCTACTCTCTCAGTACATGATTTTGACACAGAGCCTCCCTCCAACATCAACGACAAGGATATTGATGAGCAAACCGAGGCTCTCCAGGAACATCCCGCAACGACGGCGACTGATTCATCACTACAGCGTTTCCTCCTCCAGGCTCTCCGTCCAAGGTTAGAAGTTGCCCGTCGTATGAACGGGCTAGTACCCGCGGTTTCCGAGACATCGTACAAAGAATTCTGCACTCTGACGACCACGATCATCAGCGCCTGCCGGGCCTGTAGCTCGCATATACCCAGGACGAGCAGCTTGGACGCAGCCTCGTTCCACCACCACCTCGCAGACCTCCTTCTCCGCCGCTTCATACTCCATCTTCATCGGCCCCTTGCTAGCCGAGCCCGAAGTAATCCACTGTACTATTTCTCGAGGAAAATGAGCCTGGATGCCGCCATGGCTATCCTCATCCCGGTCCCCAAGAACCCTGAATTCGCGCGTCTTGTGCTAGTCGGGGCGGGTATGTTCAAGAACCGCATGATCCACGCGTCCCTGGCCGTGGCGTCGGAATTGCTCACGGATGTTGAGGAGCAAAGCCCGCTGGAATATCCCACGCCCTCACGGGAACCTTCGGCCTATCGAAAGATGTTGACGGACGCGTTGCAAGAGGCGCTGCGGCAGTCTACCGAGCGGATCCGTCTCGGGGAGACGAATGTCAAGCTACGTATGAAGCTCAGTATGGCTCTGCGCCAGACGGAGGTGGCAGCAGGCGAGACCTCGTCATCGATGCAGCAATTGGCCCAAGCCGCCAAGGAGAGCCTGGAGTTTTCATACGCGATCATCCAGGAGCGGGCAACAGCTGAAGGAGTTGACATTGAAGCTGGAGGACGGAGTGGAATGTACGAGGACGTTGACCTGGATGACTTCGACCCAGAGCACTTCTCGCTGGACCCGAATTTTAGCTTGGACGACCTCTTCTTCCTTCCTACAGATCTAGATGTGAATGGTGTAGCAAGGCTTCCTCAAATGTAAGACTAGGGGAAAATAGAAGACGCATCTAATTTGCTATATCGTTAACATTTGTCCTCGTTCGGTGCAGTGCATTACAATTTGCTCTCTGTCAAATCCTCAAATGAATACATGGCCCTTTCGACCGCCCTTACCAGGTATTCAAGATTGGGCATAAGTCCGAACTCCGCATCCTGACCGAATTGCGCGGAGCCGGTAGCGGTTGGGGAAGATCCGCGCCCGCAACCGGCACGTGGCGGCCATAGTGTTCGCGTATGCGTGCAATATATCATGTCTATAAAACCATGGAATGCCAAACGTTCAACTCAGGAAACCATTTCATTTACCTTCTCTACCAAGCACGGGTGAACCTCAAACTTACCTCAACCGCCGGTCCTCAACAGTCATGGCATTACCAGCCCTGCCTAGTCAGCACCGGGCCCTCGTCCTCGAAACCCTTGAAGGAGGATTCTCGGTCAAAACTGTCCCAACTCCAAAACCAGATGCCGGTAGTGCCGTCGTACGCATCCTTGAAGCCGGAGTGATCTCATATCATCGTGAGATCTATAATGGGGAGCGAAAGTATGAGTTCCCGAAGCCACTGGTCGGGGGATTGAGTGCCATAGGACGCATCGCCGCCGTGGGCCCAGATGCCGTGGTGCTAAACCCTGGCCAGCTCGTCTGGGTGGATTGTGTAATCCACGCCCGAGACAATCCGGACTCTCTGTTTCTCAGCGCTATACACGAAGGCAGTGACGCTGGAAGTCGGAAATTGAGTAGCGATGTCTGGCGCGACGGAGCGTTCGCTGAGTACATGAAGGTGCCACTCGAGAATTGCATTCAGCTAGACGAAAACAGGCTGTGTTCGGAGCTGGGATACACCACTCGCGAGTTGATGTATATGATGTACCTGCTGGTGCCGTTCGGCGGCCTGAGGGATATCCGCCTCGAACCCGGTGAGACGATCATTGTGTCTCCTGCGACTGGCGGCTTTGGTGGTGCGGGTGTTCAGGTCGCAATAACAATGGGGGCAAGGGTGATTGCTATGGGGAGAAACGAAAAGGAGCTGGCCAGGTTAAAGGAGCATCTCAAGAATGGGACACCGGGAGCCAACATCGAAACCGTCAAGATCATAGGGAATTATGAAGCCGATGTCGCGTCACTGCAAGCTTTCGGGACCATCGACGCCGTCATCGACCTCACACCTCCTTACGCATGCAAAACGATGCACCTGAAGAGTGCCATTCGCTCCTTGCGTCGAGGGGGTCGGTGCAGTATGATGGGCTACGTTGAAGACGTGATGAATTGGAACGTCATGGCCCTGAACCAAACGTTGAAAGGGAAGTTGATGTATGAGAGGGAGGACATTGTGCTGTTTGTTAAGATGTTGGAGCGAGGCATGTTCCCTCGTGGAAAGAACTTCGTGGATCCCAAGGTGTTTAAGATGGAGGAGTGGAAGGAAGCACTTGATGCAGCAGCGGAATGGACAGGACTTGGTAAGACAGTTATGATTGAGCCATGAGTGTTGACCACTTCTTCCTCAGGGACATCTTAGAGAGAGTATGTGTGTCTTGTGTTTGTGTGTGAGGGAGTGAAAGCGAGTGAAGAGGATATCAACAATATTCGGGTGGCATCTTGCCTCTTTTGTCCTATGGTCTGGATTGTCCTATCAAGTGTTGCCAAGGATCCAAGATGTGTTAAACGGCACCATCTCCTGCCTAATACGGAGTGTTGCATCGACTATTCAATTGCTTGGCATCATCAGCAAACGTGTCTTCCAATCCATCAGCCAGCAACAGCAACAGCTATACTGTTACTCTTCCCTTCAATCGCTGTAATACTCTTACCCGGTTCAAGCCAAAAACGCTTCCTCTAGAATCCTCCCGCTTTTCAGGTTGTTTGCTGCGCAAAGCCGCAAACAAACAAGATGACTACCCGATATCGAGTCGAGTGTTTGTCACCAATCTCATATATCAAGCAGTTTGTCTCAAAACCCTTGCTAATAATGGCTAGATGCACTGAAGGCAAGTAAAGCCAGCTGCTGTAAGGCAGGACACGATTATGCTGACTCCGATACGGCTGAAGACCCATCGCAGAGACCAACTTGTATGTAACTAATCTTGTCACGCGTCCCCTGATTGCTGATTCGGCTTCGTTAGATCGAATGGATCAAGGTGAGAGGGCAATTGGCAGTCGGAGTGCCTAGCAAAACTCTCACTACGTACTCTCTAGGGTCTTCTTGCGGTTCCATTCGTCCTCAACTCGCAACCAGCCGTCGAATACGACGGCTCCAATGGCCAGAGCTTGGATACCATGGCGAGGTCAGCGCGACAGCGATTCGCTGAGATCTTCAGAGATGTCGAAGATTTGATACTCGATCACAGTGCGTTCGAGGACTAGCAGAAGGAGGGTTAAACGAGCTGACTAGTCGCAGTCAACCAGCAAGCTGTGTCGAATCCAAGGTCTAAACTCAATATGCTGGTGCCTACCATTTCTGCCTTTTTTACACCTCTAGCGCTAGAAGATGCTTTCCGATACCAAGATGCGAAGCGTGCCATCTCCTCCCGTCGTTTTGTTGCCCCCTCTTTCAACGACATCCGACTGATCCTCAACACTGCTCAAGTGATGGCGATGATCCAGCCAAAGCCATACAGACAACTGAAAATCAAGCTGAACCCTGGACTTGAGCTTTTGACATTCGATGGTGATGTCACACTGTACGAAGATGGAGCATCCTTGCATTCGCCTGAGGCGAACCCAGTGATCCTGCGTCTCCTTCATTTTCTGTCTCAGAATGTTAAAATCGGGATCGTGACGGCCGCCGGTTACATGCAACCCGAGCATTACTTCAACCGATTATCTGGCCTTCTTCTAGCTGTCAAGGATTCGGAGAATCTCAGTGCTGCTCAAAAGTCGAATCTGATTATCATGGGTGGTGAATCCAATTTTCTCTTCGTGTTCGACGAAAAGGAAGAACATTGCTTGCGGTACATTCACCGGCGAGAATGGATTTTAGATACCATGAAACACTGGTCAGAGCCAGCCATCCAAGAGCTTCTCGACCATGCCGAGTCTGCGTTTCAATCATGCATTCGCACACTTCGGTTGGAAGCCAAAGTACTCCGGAAGGAACGGGCAGTCGGGATTTACGCAGCTGACCAGTCCAAGAAGCTCACCCGTGAACAACTGGAGGAAACTGTCCTGGTGGTTCAGCAGGTGGTGGAGACCTCGATCAATACAGCCAACTCCGAGAAGCCAGCTTCGTATGCGGACATCCCTTTTACCGTCTTCAATGGGGGTGCCGACGTCTTCCTCGACATTGGAGACAAGTCCCTAGGTGTACAGTCATGTCAGAAATGGTTTGGGGGTATTCCACCTTCTAGCACGCTGCATGTTGGCGACCAGTTCCTGAGCGGAGGGGGCAATGACTTCAAGGCTAGAAGCGCATGTTGTTGCGCGTGGATTGCCAGTCCAGCAGAGACAGTGGCATTATTGGACGAAATGATAGCTCTGGCGAAAGGCGAATAAGCGCTGGGTTGGCCGCGTGAAGTTCAGAGGTCGGGAAGAACCAGACGAACAATAGACTTTATGAACCCTGGATGCAAAGTAGCTACGTACGGATGATGCGAGTACTCATGCTTACCGGAGTGGGAGGGTCCTAGAAGCCGCCCAGCGCATATGATGTGATGTGAGACGGGGAAAGTCCTCGTCCAAGTCTATTATTTATGGTGCAGTTGTGCAGTTGTGCAGTTAATAGCGCTACTAAATAAATTCGGGGCTCGATCTGTTGCAGGGGTTCGGATCCTTTTTGGGGGGTCGAGATGGCGCAGGGCCAAACTGCGGGTAGTGCGGACGTTGACGACCACATCGTACTTCATCCACCATCTCTAATCAACACGAGGCTGGCTCTGCTCAGCAGTCGTATTCTTGTTGAAGACGGGAGATAGTCAATGCTGACTCTCGTGTCCTTTGACTACTGTGGTCCGTCCTTGTGAAATGTGGTCCTCTCGTCGGACAATGACTTGTTGATTTAGACCAGTGTTCCCCGAATTGAGTCGTCCCTGGTCCTCCTCCCTACGACCCTGCCCGCACACCGTTTCCTGTTGCATTCAGCGCGCAGGCCTCGCGCCGCGTGGATGCCGCCCGTCTCTTACCTGTCACCATGTCGTCGATGCGCGGTCTCGTCCAATTCATAGCCGACCTCCGAAATGCCCGGGCGAGAGAACTGGAGGAGAAGCGAATCAATAAAGAACTGGCCAACATCCGCCAGAAATTCAAGAGCGAGAAATTGGATGGCTACCAGAAGAAAAAATACGTCTGCAAATTGCTCTACATCTACATCCAAGGGTACAACGTCGACTTTGGACACCTGGAAGCCGTTAACCTGATCTCCGCAACCAAATACTCCGAGAAGCAGATCGGTTACCTGGCCGTCACCCTATTCCTGCACGAGCAGCACGAGCTCCTGCATTTGGTGGTCAACAGTATCCGAAAGGACCTGCTGGATTACAATGAACTCAACAACTGTCTGGCTTTGCATGCAGTGGCCAATGTGGGTGGTAGAGAAATGGGCGAGGCGCTCAGTGCAGACGTCCATCGGCTGATGATCTCCCCTACCTCCAAATCCTTTGTCAAGAAGAAGGCCGCCTTGACGCTGCTCCGGCTCTACCGAAAGCACCCGGCTATAATTCAAAGAGAGTGGGCAGAAAGAATAATATCACTGATGGACGATCCTGATATGGGTGTGGTGCTCTCTGTCACTTCTCTCATCATGGCTCTGATTCAAGACAACCCGGAGGCATACAAGGGGAGCTATGTCAAGGCAGCTCAGAGACTGAGAAAGATTGTCATTGAGAACGACATCTCGCCGGATTATTTGTACTACAAAGTCCCTTGCCCGTGGATCCAAGTCAAATTTCTAAAGTTGCTGCAATATTACCCTGCTTCAGGTGAGTACGACACCATTTCCCATCCTCGTCCGAGCGATTCTGACTTCAGAGTAGAAGATTCGCACATACGCGATATCATTCGCGAATCACTGCAGGCCATCATGCAAGCAGCTACAGAGGCGCCCAAAAATGTGCAACAGAATAATGCTCAGAATGCCGTATTGTTTGAGGCCATCAACCTTCTCATCCACCTTGACACAGAGCACCAGCTCATGATGCAGATTTCTTCCAAACTGGGAAGATTCATTCAGTCGCGTGAAACTAACGTGCGGTACTTGGGTTTGGATGCCATGACCCATTTTGCTGCCAGGTCCGACACTCTGGATCCCATCAAACGGCACCAAAATATCATCATCAGTTCGCTGCGAGACCGAGATATCAGCGTTCGGAGGAAGGGCTTGGATTTGTTGTACAGCATGTGTGACACGACCAATGCCCAACCTATCGTCAATGAACTGTTAAAGTACCTGCAAACTGCGGATTTCTCAATACGCGAAGAAATGACGCTCAAGATTGCGATTCTAACGGAGAAATACGCCACTGATGCTCAGTGGTATATTGATATCTCCCTGAGACTGCTGGCCATGGCTGGGGATCATGTCAGCGACGAGGTCTGGCAACGCGTGGTCCAGATTGTCACCAATAACGAAGAACTGCAACCCTACGCAGCACAGCATATCTTTGACTATTTGAAAACCGACAATTGCCACGACACGCTTGTCAAAATTGGAGGTTATATCCTTGGAGAGTTCGGCCACCTAATAGCCGACAACAAAGGATGTAGTCCGATCGAGCAACTGATGGTGCTACAAACCAAGATGCTGTCAGCCCCCGATCCCACAAGGGCTCTGCTCCTGTCGACATTTGTCAAGTTCGTCAATTTGTTCCCAGAGATCAAACCACAGTTGCTCCAGATGTTCCAGTTCTACAGCCACTCGCCCGACTCAGAGTTGCAACAGAGGGCATGTGAATACTTGACTATTGCGACTCTACCGACTGATGACCTACTACGAACCATTTGCGACGAAATGCCCCCGTTTTCTGAAAGAGCCTCCATCCTCCTGCAAAGGCTGCACAAGAAGAGTGCCGGGATCAGCGAAAGGAGAACGTGGGTGGTTGGCGGCAAGGACGCCAATGCCGACGAAAAAGAAGTTTTGCTGGCCCAGCAGACAGGGCTCAAGCGATCCTTTACCACTATCGTTAATGGGGCAACTGGAAATATGAATGGCGCTGCAGCCACACCGGGACAGAATGGAACGACCAGTGCTGCAAAGGACCTGGAAGGACTGGATATGAACGGCCATGACGATGACGTGAAGTCTTCCAGTCTCACGAGCACGGTCCATCTTTCGCCAGACTGGGAGATCGGCTATGACAACCTGTTCTTTGCCGACGAAGGTGTCTTGTACGAGGATCCCCAGATTCAAGTCGGCATGAGGGCAGAGTATCGTGGTCACCTCGGGGTGATCAAGCTGTACTTCACCAACAAGGCCTCATTTTCAGTTGGCTCCTTCACGACCACTGTGGATAACAAATCGGCCCCCAGCCTCAAAATTGATAACAAGAACCTCCCTGATTCAACAGTCAGTGCAGACTCGCAAGTCCAACAGACCATTGTGTGTACTTCGGTCGCGCCTTTCTCGGAAGCGCCCACCATCCGCATCTCATATCTCGCCGGAGCCCTGCAGGGATATACTCTGAAGTTGCCAATCCTACCCCACCGGTTCATGGATCCATCGGAACTCTCCGCGGAGGATTTCTTCAAACGTTGGCGGCAGATTGGAGCGGGCCCCCTTGAAGCGCAAAGTACATTTGGCATGCGCAATCCTTTAGCGCCAATGAACGACCAATTTGTCCGCGAAACCGTTGCAGGATTCCGTTGGCGCCTCCTGGACAACGTGGATCCAAATCCAAAGAACATTGTTGGATGTGCGGTGTTGCAGTTGGAGAAGGGAAAGACGGGATGTCTACTCAGACTAGAGCCCAATCATCAGCAAAAGGTATGATTCCCAAGGAGCGCTGTCCTTTGTACATGATCGAGACTGACCTTTTATTTAGATGTTCCGCGTCACTATTCGTGCGACGCAGGAAAAGGTTCCTGAAATCCTGTTGAAACTCATGCACGAACGACTTGCTAGAGGGCCTCCAATTTAGGAGCAGCCTCGACTCGTGTCACCAGCATCAGCATTAGCAGGTCCGGGTATTCAGTCCTTTTCAGCGCCTGTCGTATGGTGTTCAGCGGCCCAGGTGGAGCGGGTACAGCATGCATTGTCCTCACGGGTGACATATAATTTGAGCATCTTCTTGAACATCAAAATAGCATGATGCCGTTCTTCCCTTTCTTTTTCCCCTGTGAGTGGTCAAGCTCACCGTTGGCCACAAGGTCATGAGATCCAAGCCCTCTCGTATGATGGAATGCTCTTACTTCTTCTCTTGTCCCGTATGTTCTAACACTGTAGCCTCTTTCTTTGGAGGGCGTTCCCCAAATATCGTACTCCCTACCCGCACCTCACTACTACCCAACCTGACTGCGCTCTCAAAGTCCTCGGACATGCCCATGCTCAGCTCCAGTTCATCCTTGTCCTGCAGCCCCAGATCTGCGGCGAGTCGGTCGCGGGTGGCGCGGAGGGTGAGGAAGTCCTCGTTTTCGGTTTCCGCGGTCGTGGCCTTTGACCGCGCGATGGCGCCGATGGTCATGAGCCCCTGGAGGTGCAGGTTCGGACACTTTGTGTGGTCGCGGACGAGTCTGGTGAGGGAGACCAGCTCCGCCGAGTCCGGGTGCAGGCCGCTCTTGGACTCCTCGCCCGACGTGTTGACCTGGATGAAGACCCTCAGCTTCTCCTCCATGCCCGTGTCGGCCATGACCTGACGCCAACGGTCGCCGTGTTCCTTTTGTAATCGCTCGTTCCGCTCCGCGCGGCCTTTGTTCAAGAGGTTCGCCTTCTTCTCGCTGTCGACGCTCTCGACCGCCCACAGGTTGTCCACGTCCCTCGTCACCGGTACGCACTTGTTCGACTGCAACCCGCCGATGAAGTGCCACTTGATCGTCTTAGGCAGCAGTCTCGACTTTTCCACCAACTCCTGCACGTAGTTCTCCCCGAAATGGTCGTGGCCTTGCCCTTGCGTCCCACCGCTGGCCGCGGGGGACGAGGTGTTTTCAGGCGCCGGCGCCGGACGATGAAGGGCGAGAATGTCAGAGGCAGGCTTCAGCTTCGATACAGCAACGACCCGCACAGGAGCTGCGGGCGGAGGACTCGTGCCTGCAGGCAAGGAAGCGCACCATGCGCCATGGACTCGTTGCTGGACGGAAGTGAGGTTGTGCCAGAGGGCGGATGCGCGTTGTGGGTTTATGGAAATTTTCATGTCTGATGGGACTTCGGCGTCGTTTGTAGAGCTCATTGTCGTATTGACTAGTTATCTAGGTCGCTTGGTCTATTCGAGAAAAATGAGGGCGATCCACGATAAGCTGCAGAGGTTGAAGATCAGGGATTCATGTACATTGTATATGCTTCCTGGCGATAATGTAGTTTGTACCTCCGCCGGATACCACGTCATTGTTTCGATTGGAATCCGCGGCACAAACTCGCTCAACTATTACTGCACAACACATCAAAATATTAACGTGAAAAAGTCCTCATTCATTAAACGGGGTATCCTCTCGTGGTGCCAGCCTGTCTATCAACATCATCAACCCATTGTCTATGGACCCCGCAGCATATGCAAAATCCTAGTCAAACTTCCATATGGCAATCGAGTCCTAGTCTATAAGTCATTTTCCCACATGCCCAGTCTATCGTCTAACGTCCATGGTCGAACGGCGTGCATATCCATGGTATGGTCAAGATTTCGTGTGAAGAACGCCAACGCTATGAATTCAACCGTCTTACCACCCTTATTCGTCGTCTGAATCAGGTGGGTGAGGTGTCCCAGGAGGTTTATTGAGCCATTCGATACTGGAAATCAAACCATTAGCACATGGTACAGAGACTGCTCGGGTAGGGTCAGAACTTACTGTCTCAGTCTTCTCCTCACTTCCCTTTCCTTCAACTGCGCCCTCGTCATCTTCTTTTTCTTCTTCGCCTTGAACTTCATATCGCTGTTGTCTTCGACGCCTGAGTTGACGGCGGAAGCGGTGGCGCTGGACACCGCGGAGCTGACATTACTGGACCCCGGGCGTGAGTCTTCAAACCGGTTCAGGTCGATAGCAAGGTGACCTTTGTGCGTCACTTTTCCGTTGGCCACATGCCACTGTTCCGGACACAACGCTCCAACAAATTCTTCGTTATGACTGATCATGACAACGCCACCCTTGTAGTCGCGGATAGCCACAGCCAGACCACCTAGTGAATCTCGATCCAAGAAGTTGGTCGGTTCGTCGAGGACCAACAGGTGAGGGTTGTTCCACATGGCACCTGCTAGCACGACTTTCACTTTCTGGCCACCACTCAAACCCGAGATCTCGTTGTGGTTGGCGATTTCAGGATCTAGTCCAACGTCCTCAAAGTGCTTTGATATCACCTTGGGTTCGAGAATGCGATAACCTAGACCTTCACGCGATGCCTCGTGGTCATCAAACTCTTGGACCAACTTCTGAAAGCCCCATTCTAACAGGGTCTCTCTTGAGACCTGCGAGTTGAACTTGGGAAGCATGTTTCGCCATTTAACCTCGTACTGGAACGTCTTCTTGTACTTTTGCCGGCCGATCAGGTTCTCGATCTGTCTGGAACCCTTCCCATCTCCGAGGTCGATCCATTTATCCATCTGTGCCTTATCCTCAGCAGTGAGCTGCCGCGTAGCTTTCATCAAGACTTCTCGATCATCTCCATTGGCATATCTCCACTGTAGATACTGGTTTGGTGTTTTCTCCAAATGCATCTCGACGTGCTCCAATGCATGCTGCTTGATGTATCCAATTCGTAGATTGGGATGCTTTTCCACCTTGCCCGTTTGAGGAATGGTTTCGCCAGTCAACAACTTGATCAGGGTGGATTTGCCTGCACCGTTGGCACCGATGATGGCGACTCGAGATGATAGACTTAGTTGACATGAAACGTCGGTCAAGCTAGGCTTAGATGCACCGGGATAGGTATAGCTGACGTTCGTCATGCGGATGATAGACCGTGTGTTAGACTTGACGCCGCTGAGGATGCCAGGAGGAGGGAACTTGAATTGCACTTGCGTGGCTGATAGTGTGTAATAGCTCTTGCCTTCGGGCTTGACTTTGACGAATGCCGCGAGATTTCCAGGATAATGGACCAACTTCTTGTTCTCATAGTGATAAATGTCCGTGCATACTGCGTCGAGGAAGCCAGAGTCGTGGGACACGATCAACGAAGTGATTTCTGTGTGCTTCTGGAGATACTCCTCGAGCCACTTGACATTCGCCACATCCAGATGGTTGGTCGGTTCGTCGAGCAGGAGAACATCGGCCCTCATCAACATGGCCCTTGCCAAAGCCAGCTTCATCTTCCAGCCTCCGGACAACGAACCCACCTTGTGGGACTGTCGACCGTCGGGACCGGCTGTAAAGCCAACTTCGCTCAAGACTTCTGAGATTCGCGCTTTGCCTTCTTTGGCTATTTCGGGATCTTTGGACACATATTCAAGAATGCTGATATCAGCATCCTCGCCCTGATTGTGCTCCACGAAACACGTCTTCAGGACTTCCTTGGGCGGAAAACCTTCCAATTTCCCTTCAGCAATACTCCGCATTAGAGTCGATTTCCCTGCGCCGTTACGGCCACACAGACCGTAGCGATGTCCCTTCAGAAGTCGTAGGTTAGTGTGCGAGAGTAGTAGCATACCGCCATACGCAAGCGAGAATTCGGCATTGACAATCTCGACCTCGTTCGGGTCCTCAACAACTGAAGCCCCAAATCTTTTGTGATCCTCTTCCACAAAGTGCTTCTGCACAGCCTCAGCAACAGCTGTACAGAGCTCGTCTGGTAGCATGTACTTCAGATACGGTCCAACCCGGGAGGGAATGCGTGAGAAGACTCGAGAATTGACGTCTTCTCTAACCATTTCCGAGACATAGGTCTGGCCGGTCTTCCATACCGACATATCCTCTTTGTTGAGACCGCCTTGGGCGCGAATTGAGCTGTCCAGGACTTTTAGAACGTCATCAGTGGTTGTTCTCGCAATTTGGCCATTGGTCACCCCATCTTTATCGTCGCCCATAGCTTTCTTCATCACATTGACGGCTCTGGTGGCGAGTTCTCGGACTTCGGGGAGTGACGCATTGTCTTTCACCCTTTGCACGCCAGGCTGTAATTTGGGCAGAAAGGTTCTAGCCTCGACGGGATCGTGCACGAGCTTGGTCAAGTTCTCCACGACAACTACTGTCTGGCGGAGAACTTCTTGAGATGTCGTCGGCGTGTTGAGTGATCGTTCCAGCAACGGGGTAAGAAGAGCGAGAACAGGAGAGGTGACGATGGCGACAAAGGTCGTTTGAGAAAGGGCGTGAATCGCTTTCTGGAGAGTCTGGGCGGACGGGTTTTTCATGGTGTCGATGAGCAGGGGTATCCGAGGGGCTACATCGTCGTTTTGGAGCAAAGTCGTGAGCGAGGTCATGGTCTTGGTGGCGGCTTTGGCGACTTCAGCTTTGAGATCGTGCATACCACCCTCCACAACTGGGATAAGCTCCTTGAGCGTTTTACCCATAGAATCCCGCAATACATCCTTAGCTTGTTCCTCCTCTTTCGTGCCTGTTCCCATCTGGGCCTTGTCGGCCATCTTTCCCAAGAGAGTGTAAGCACCCACAGTGCCTTGCCATTTTCCAGTTGGTTTGGACAGATAGGCCTGTAAAGCCGGGAGGAGGCCTATGACCATGGCCTCGGGTGCGAGATTCTTGAACAGTTCGTCGACGGCGTATTGCGCCGACTCACGAACTGAAGAACCCTTGTCGGCCAACCCATCGAGGACCAGATTGAAGAGGCCACCGTCCTGGATCAGGAAGACCACTTCACTCAGCGGCTGCTCACGGGGAAATCGCTCAAACATGGCCCCGAGGATGAACATGGCGCTTTCCCGTTTGGCGCCATTCTTCTTGTCTGCGGCGGCCTTTTTTATCTCTGGTATGAGGTTGTAAGAGACAAGACCCCGAATCCCCACCGATTGGATAAGGAGGTTTGTGAGGGCATATGCAGCATCGAGGGAAGTCTGGGCGGAATTGGTGTCGACAATAGTTTTCAGAATGCTGCTGACTTCTTCGGACGCTGGAGCGACGCCGGAAAAGTTGGACTTCGAAGGAACGACCGTCGTCGCCATTGCGGGAGCCAAGGGAGGGCTTTCGATGTGTGGCATTACTTTGCACCTGAAATTCCGTGCAGCGCGGAACTTCTAGGTCTCCCGAAAACAAACAGTAAAAATCGAACTGGAGAAAAAAACTTGAACACAGAAGGCTGTACGGATCAACAAGAACGATGGTGTCGCTCCCTATGCCACCTCAGCCCGCGCAGGAGTGGAAAGTAACCCAAGGGGAAGACACAAAACAATAGAAAAAGAATAAATTGCAGAAGCGACGAGGGGCGTGTCGGTGGAGAAGAGGAGCCTATGAGAGAGATCTGACACTGCCTGCGCCCACCAGCCGCTGACTTCACTGGCTGCTTTGGAAGGATGGAAGATAATTTTTTTCCTTTCAGCCTTGTTTGAAATTTTTTGGGGGCACCGGCCGGATACCAGGGGTAGTTTCTAATCGATAAGAGATAGGCGGAGCAGGGCGCTGTTGGGGGCCGCCAGAGGGGGTTGGTTGACTGACTAAGCAGCATAATATACTTGTATTATTTCCGTTGCCACCATGGCGAAAATGATTTCGATTCTCCTCCAACACCAAGTAAACACCTGGTCATGCAGTAACTAGAAGCTTTTGGCTACAACAATATATCTACAGTGAAATCCCCAGCTCGAAAAACATTCTTTTATCCACATCACGTCATCATATAGAAGTGAGGCATTCTCAGTGCCTGGTCTCATAAGATGGACAGACCAGCGGCTTCACAGCAGTGCTCAACAGAACAGGTGTCAAACAAGGCTATGCCCCATGATAGTGCATCAGCATCTTGTCATTAGAAGCCTGCCTCTGTATTGCCTTCACCCATACTCCGGCTAGAACTGCTGCCGCTTTGAATGGCGCCAATGATTCCATCGATATATGGCGCTCCACTCCACTTCTGATGAGTGAGAACATCAACCCCAAGCTCCTTCTCTCGACTCTGGACCAGCCTGACATAGGCGAGCATTCCGTCTTCCTTAAAGCCTCGCGACAGCTCCGCGCTAATCGTGGCCGTGGAATGGAGTCCGGCAAGGGAGATCAGCTGAAGCACGAAGCCTTCCGTGGCAAGATCCCATACGAATGACTTGAGCGAAGTATCGTTGAAGCCCTGACCCATCCAGTTGAACGACGGGCTCAGATTATACACAAGTTTTTTGCCAGGGTAGGCCTCACGGATCTCCCGAGCGAAACCGGCAGCTTTCGACACGCTGGGGTCGGCAGTCTCCAGCCAGAGAAGGTCTGCATAAGGGGCGAACTCAATGGCACGCTTGGTTGCAGCAGGAATGCCTGCTCGGTAATGGTAGAAACCTTCGCGAGTTCGAGGGACGTCGCAAGACCAACCCACGGGCGACTTGGTATATTGAGAAGAGAGTTTGCGGCGTGAAGAGAGGGACATGTTGCGATCTGCTTTGGTTTTGGCGAGATATTCCGAGGCATCTCCGCCTTCAGCTTTGATGTGGGCTTCGACAGCTTCGTCAAATGTGACCAGCTTGTGCTTCTTGACCCATTCAGCTTCAAACTTGTCCACTTCTGGTCCATCGGCTCCGTTCAGCTCCATCTCCTGGAGAACCTCGGCCAGCGGAGCGGTGTCTTCGGTTACACCAAGGATATACTCGTGATCCCGCACGTCGATGGCGCTGGAGAGTAGTTTGCCACTCTCCGAGTCAGTTCGGGCAATGACGAGGTTCTCGCTGCCCATCATATCCCATTGAAATCTTGCGGCGACGAGGCGGTTGATGTGGTCGCCCACAGGTACCAACACTTTTCCTGCCAAATGACCGCATTTCTTGCCCCCGTGGAGCTGGTCCTCGAAATGCACTGCCGCAGCACCATTCTCGGCGAAGAGCTTCGCCAGCTTGATCACGGCGGACAATCCACCGTGTCCGGTGTCTCCATCTGCGACGATAGGTCTCATGTAGTCGATGTAAGGGGTCTTCTTCCGTTCTTCCGCAGTCATCTTCCGCCGTGCGTCGAAATGTTTGCGGTCGTGGAGTTGCTGAGCTTTAAACAGTCGCTGAACTTGATTAGGAACCGTGTTATAAGGATAGTCGCCGAAGTCTGCCGAAACCTCATTTGTGGTTGTGAGAACGGATGAGCAGGCCCAGCCCGATACATAGAGAATCTCTTGGTTGGGCGCCTGCTGCGTCATCTGGACGGGATCAATTGCTCCCATGGTGTGGACTGGCTTGCCCTCGGCTGCTCTCTCTTCCAACAAATTGAAGAGTTTCCTCGCCATGAGCGAGCTAGGATATACCTGCTGCAACGTCCCTCGTTTGCTCACAACATCTTCTGGTCTGTAAGGTCTTTTGATGCCCTTGTATCTCGGTGATGCCCACCATGCCTTCACATCTTCTACTTGTTGCTTGAACAAAACGTCTTCTGCGTCGCCAGCTTTGTCCTCGGTCGAGAGAAGTTGAAACGAGTCGGAAGGTAGTGAAGTGGACACGGGAGGGTTCACTGCAGGTAACGAGGACAGATATCGGGGCATAGCTGCGAAAATTGGTTTTGATACTGTTGCTCTTGTGGTATGTCTGGCTGCGAGCCTTGGAAGGCTCCTGGGTAGGCGTCGAAGCATTGTTCTTGCGATATCACTGACCTCTTCTAAACATTCCAAACAATAGCAATGTGGAAATGGACGAACGGCACTCCCTTGGGTTATAGCATTAAGAAATGGCGCACCTCTATGAGCCTTGCGGACGGCAGCCCGAAATTGCTTGGTAAGAAATAAACACCTCGATCGTGGAGAAACCACTGTCGAGGGCTCTCAGAGCTGCTGGAGATGCTGGAGACAACGAGCCTCTCCCGACTTCGGGCCGCGAAGCGACGAGCTCCGGCAGGGTCTGTGGGGGGTTTTTGAGGAGAAACGGAGGGCTGGAAAGTGCCTCGGGACATCGGTTAGGCTCGGAGCTTTTGTTCATGGGCTGAGGCTGTCCACCGAAAATGCGCCTTTCACAAGGGGCTGGTAGGCTTGTCGCTAATAGCGAAGTTCGGACTTCACATTTTTTTGGTTCAAAGCAAAAAGCTCTTGCATGCCGCATTCTTGCAGAATACTGTTAGCTTTCTCGACTCTCACCTTCACCACCAGTGCTCGCACACTATCTTTTCGCGGTGTCGACATCTTCTCTCACTGCGTCCATTGAAGTCCACGAACCCCGCTCAGGAAGCACCGTCTCAGCAAACAATAGAGACACAAGCTGTGAATAGGAGGATTGTTGATTGCAATGGCTGCCACAACCAGGACCACCCAGCACGCCCTGAGAAGCCTTCGTGCTGCTTCGTCAACTCGGCCCTATGCCTCCTTGACCCTTCGGACGTACGCCTCCTCTGCCGAGCCCGACCTCAAGGCTACGCTTCAGTCTGTCATCCCTGAGAAACGAGAATTGCTCAAGCAGGTCAAGAGCCATGCCGATAAGAAGATTGGAGACATTACTGTCGGCCAAGTTATCGGCGGCATGAGAACAATGAAGTCCATGGTTTGGGAGGGTAGCGTGTTGGATGCCAATGAAGGCATCCGCTTCCACGGCCGAACCATCGCCGACTGCCAAAAGGAGCTCCCCAAAGGCACCTCTGGGACCGAGATGTTGCCTGAGGCTATGTTCTGGCTCCTTTTGACCGGCAAAGTCCCTTCCACCTCCCAGGTTCGAGCCCTCTCGCGCGAGTTGGCCGAGAAGTCGGACCTCCCACCCCATGTCGTCTCAATGCTCCGCTCATTCGACAAGAATGTCCACCCGATGACGCAGCTGTCGTGCGCCGTTGCTGCTCTCAACACCGAATCCAAATTTGCGAAGAAGTATGCAGAGGGTTTGAACAAGGCGGACTACTGGGATTCTACCTTTGACGACAGCATCAACCTTCTCGCCAAGCTGCCTCGTGTGGCTGCGGCAATCTTTGACAAGTCTGCACTCGACCTGCCCCTGGACCTTGACCAGGACTGGGCTTACAACTTCGCGAAACTCCTCGGGAAGCCAGGGAAGGAGAACGAGGGCTTCCAGGACTTGCTTCGTCTTTACCTCGCACTTCACGGAGATCACGAGGGTGGCAATGTCTCGGCTCACGCAACTCACCTGGTCGGGTCTGCTCTTTCTGACCCATTCCTGTCGTACTCTGCTGGCTTGCTGGGTTTGGCCGGACCTCTGCACGGTCTTGCTGCCCAGGAGGTCCTCCGCTGGATCTTGAAGATGCAGGCGCAAATCGGTGAAAACTTCTCTGACAAAGACGTCAGAGACTACCTCTGGGCAACTCTTCGCTCCGGCCAGGTTGTCCCGGGCTACGGTCACGGTGTGCTCCGCAAGCCTGACCCACGATTCAAGGCATTGATTGACTTCGGTGATGCCCGTGAGGACATTGCGAACAACCCCGTCTATCGGCTGGTCAAGAAGAACAGCGAGATTGCGCCAGGCGTCTTGACCGAACACGGCAAGACCAAAAATCCTCATCCCAACGTCGACAGTGCTTCGGGTGTCCTCTTCCACCACTACGGCTTCCAGGATCCCTTGTACTACACCGTCACTTTTGGAGTCAGCAGAGGTCTTGGTCCTTTGGCGCAACTGATCTGGGATCGTGCTCTGGGCATGCCAATTGAGCGACCCAAGAGCATCAATCTCGAAGGACTCTTGAAATTGGTGTAAACCTTCTCTGTCTACCAGGAATCGTTGTACATAAATTTGCCTTGTTTACGTGGATGGACCGGCGTCCTTAGTCTGTGTTGTACAGCCAACAGGGCGCTTCTCAAAACTTCTCAAAATGATAGCAAAATTCTAGATCAAATGCTCCGAACTTGTCCTGCGACATTTCCCTCTGTGGTGACACGTGATGTGACGGAATAATGTTGTTCCGTTGCCATCTGCTGCTTGTTTGGGTTCTGACTTTACCTGTGACCTGCCTGACCAAAAGAATGCTTGATCCTCTCAATGACCTGACCGCCACACTCTCGCTTGGTCTCAAAGACTACTCGTCAGGAAGACAGAGTTTCCACACCATACCGAGCCCTCGGAAACTCCGACCACGGTTCACTCACATCCATTGTATCCCTGCTGCTGCCACATTTTCACACTCTTGACAGTCATTTGGCCGCCGTCCTTCCACGTCGGATACCACGTGTCTCGCGCATTCCAGAAATCCTTCTTCGCAGTCTGACCCGCATCGACCCAGGGTTTGCCCTTTTTGCCGTCTTCGAACCACCCATTCGTACCGCCAACGGCGACATTCAGGATGAGATAAAAGTCTTGGTCAAATGGTGTCGATGCACGGTTGTACTTGGTCCATGGATCCACAATGCGAGTGCCATTCGCATCGGCCTGGGGGAAGCGGCCACGTCCCCAGAGTGGCTTGTTAAAGTTGGTGTACAACACCTGCAGCAGCCGCGTGTCAATGTAGGTGAAGATATATTTCTCCGACCATTCCAGCCCAAACGTATGGAATTTTTTCGCGAAGGTTGTGTGCAATGCGTTCCTCTTGACGTTAGTCCGCCACCAGGCATCATTCGCAGTGTCTGGACCCCAGTGCAGAGCGCTGGAAACAATGTTGTTTCCTCCCTGCGGATAGGTGTGGTTGTTGCCTCGAGACTCGACGATATCGATCTCTCCAGACTGCGGCCACACCCCATACTTGGCCTCGACAGGGAGCAACCAGATTGCAGGCCACAACCAATCACCTTCGGGTAATTTGGCTTCGACCTCAATCCGACCATATTTGATTACAGCGCCTTTCTTTGTATGGATACGCCCAGACTTGACAGGATTGACAATGGTGCCATTGGTTGTGTTTGTACCGGTAATGCAGTTGCTCCAGACTGATGATGTGCATATGCCACTGGCCTGCAGATCAATGACGTTGTTGGTCTCGATCAATTTAGCATCTTGAAGAGTCGGCTTGATCTGAAGCATTCCATCTCTCACAAAAACATTCTCCTCCGTCACAGTGGTCTCCTCGAACTGACCGTTCCCAAAACCCCCAACTTCAGCTTCTTTGGTCCAAATCTCGGAGTTAAAGCCGCTCGAGAAATCATCCAAATACACTGGACAGTACTGGTGATTGACCACAGTTCGAAGACCATCCCAGACCAGCAGACCAGCAAGCCCGAAACCAATTGCAAGTCCAATCAATGGGATAATTGTTACCCATTGCTCTCGAGGATCTTTGACCTTTGTCCATGGCTTCTCCACCTCGCCTTTCTTGACTCTGCGAGAGTGAAAGTATCTCTGGTTGAGCATGGGCTGGACGAGTACTGCAGATGATGCCGCCCTCGATGGATCTCCAGAAACGTACGGGGTAAGGAATGGATTGACTAGCTTCTCATGTTGGTATCCGCCACTCGCAGTCGCTGAGTCTGGCGAACCAGGCCGAGGCGTAATGTCAATACTCATCATAGAGTCCGCTCGAGAATAACTTGGCCGGGAGAAATGTGTCATGGTAAGGTTGGAAAGTATTAAGAGCTGTGATATCGTTCAACTTTCTGGACGCGGCGAGGCTCTATCGAACCTCTGATAACAGGACCGTGATCTATCCAAATCTGCCGGAAGCTGTTCTGGAACGAACCATGGGACGAGAATAACTGCAACGTCAACCCTTAAAAGCCGCAGTCCTGGTGAAGGCACTCCTACGCCGGCGCAGAATGTTGGACTTGTCTCGGCTCAGGCGGTCATATGTCTCATCCGGCTCCCAGCCGCGATCAAGCGACAGATTGAGATTGTCGCAACCTACGAAGTCCGCAATCTCTTCACTGAATTGCAAGGAGCGGAGATATTTCTCATACGCTATAGCCACTTAGCTACAGGACTGAAGGTGAGCCATAATGGTCAGTACCAAGGCGGAACAAACCAACAAGCATATACCTCATTCAGCAATGGACAACAGGGATAGAGACCCCGTGTAACAGGATGAGTCTCTATATTTAGCATCAATTGGTTCCCAGACTGCCAGACATGACACTACATCATGCATGATGCGCACAGACCTGATATGACCATGTCTAGTCAGAGAACACATTTACTGCCCTGGTGGCCCTTGCATACACGTTTGAGATGAGGCTGACTTAAACCAAAACAGGCATAGTTACAGGAGCCCCTGTCTGAGGTCGTCGGTCCAGGAAACACGACCCGTCAAGTCTCCTTGCGCACCATCCCCTTCATTCTCTTTTCCCTGTTCCTGATGTCTACATGATTATCTGGGCTGCACTGGACTGGCCTGGTCCTCGTCAAGATGGTCTCCCTCTTCATAGAGCGGCCAACACTATTTTGAGCTAAGAAAATCTCAATGCTGTCGAAATTCGACCCCGGTAATGACTGCTGTGTTGCAAAGGGGTTTGGCCATGTCTCATCGCCATGACATGGCTCAGAAAGGCAAGTGTTCAAATATGATCAGGACAGACAAGGGCTATGGTGAGTCGAAACCTAAATCTTGCTCTTGATTTGGAACCCTTTTTGGGCTGTCAACTCAGGTTTGAAGTGAAAAGTTTCTTCAGCTACTGCATCCACTGTCTCTGTTTTCTAGGTGTCACTATTTAACGCCGGTCTGTCAGCAAGACCATGTGTGGGCCTTCAGGATATTCCATGAAGAGATGGAGTATTGTTCATCTTTAGAGCGGTCCGCTGTTTTTCTTCTCCAACTCTCCCCCTTCCTACACTTCTCTAGCACGGCGGTTCTCCCGTCGTTCCAACTGCTTCTTCAGGAGGGAGTGCATCACGGTCGGCGCGACAAGTATAAATCACAAAACAGCGCGGCAGACCGTCTGAGCTAGTTAAGGTGTCCAGCAAGATAGTTCCGCCTCGGCATCACACAATGGCTGGCTCCCCGATTCACGGCCTCCTTACCTCTACTGAATCCCCTTCGCAAAGCGATGCCGCATCAATTGGGGGCAAATCGACACGCAGCGTCCGAAGTGCCCTTGAGGAGATCAGATATGAGGTTATGGTTAATCATCTCTATCAGCAACAATGTTCGCGCCTATGGGTCAGTGACGGAAGCGGTGAAATCGAAGGAGTGGTGCTTCGAAAGTCTCGTGGAATCTACCTTTCATGCCCATCAGCCCTTCGAGACTCACAGTTTGGGGACGTTTGTGCGGAGCTTAATGTACAGGTATGCTATACTACCCTGACCATCACAATAGACTTATTCGGAGAATAGGTCGCCATGACGGTGAATTCCAGAGTCATCAAAACATTCTTGGCTTGGGCTCCTGATGCTACAGACGTTCCTCTCATGAATGGCCTACGTGTTCAAATCCTACCCACGATTGCTCACCTGCCTCGTGCACGAAAATATCAATTTGCTGCCTTCATTGCTGCCGATTCGCTGTTGGTTGTGTGGGACGATGATCCTTCAAATGTAATGAGCAGAGCAGCCTCCATTGAGTCTGAGTTGATGGAGCTGGTGTGGCATACCGGCGAGGCCGGTGATCAGGAAGAAGTTTCTAATGAGAAGAACGGAGCTTCCACGGCCTCTCTAGAGCTCGAGTCTGGAGAGTTACCAATCCAGGATCGTCCGACCAACCTGATGAACACTATACTGGTCGCATTTACATTAATCATTGTTGTCACATTACTTGGTCTGGCATGTCGATCTTTGGCAACTGAAATCGCCGTCGATGACTCATACATACGCCTCGCATTTCTCTCCTTGGTTCCCGTACAGATCTTCTTTACCTTGGTAAGTCTCTTTATTCGTGTGGAGGAATTGTTAATGACTTCTTAGTTCTTCGCCCAAGTTATTGTTGGTTGCGTGGCACAGTGCCTTGGACCCATCCAGCAGATGCAACTAAACTCAAAATACTACTCGGCAAAGTGCTCCCCTCGCCTACGTACGTCGTCCTTACCGCATATTACCATTCAGTGTCCTGTTTACAAGGAAGGACTTGCCTCCGTAATTGCACCAACGGTCAAATCGATCAAGCGAGCCATATCAACGTACGAGCTTCAAGGTGGCACCGCAAACATGTTCATCAACGACGATGGCCTGCAGATCATTGAGGAGGAGCAACGGAAGGCACGGATTGACTTCTACCAGGACCACAATATCGGCTGGACGGCTCGTCCAAAACATGGTAGCGAAGGCTTTATACGCAAAGGCAAGTTCAAGAAGGCCTCCAACATGAACTATGGCTTGATGCTGTCATGCAAAGTCGAGGATAAACTTCAAAGGTACCACCGCAATTCGACCTGGACGCCCAGTGACGAGACCGAAGCCTACAACGAATGCTTGCGAGAAGTGCTGGACGAAACTCCACGTGCCTGGGCGGATGGTAACATCCGCGTCGGGGACTATATCCTATTGATCGACAGCGACACCAGGGTACCAGCAGACTGCTTGCTCGACGCTGTGAGCGAGATGGAACAATCTCCGAATGTTGGAATCATGCAATTTGCATCCGGCGTAATGCAAGTTGTGCATACCTTTTTCGAAAACGGCATCACCTTCTTCACCAACCTCATCTACACCGCCATAGAATACACGGTCGCTAACGGTGACGTGGCTCCCTTTGTAGGGCACAATGCCATCCTTCGTTGGAGTGCGATTCAGCAGGTCTCCTACGTCGATGAAGACGGCTACGAGAAATTTTGGTCCGAGTCACATGTCAGCGAAGACTTTGACATGTCCTTGCGACTTCAGTGCGACGGCTACATCATCAGGCTGGCGTCATGGGCCCACGGAGGATTCAAGGAGGGTGTCAGCCTCACCGTGTACGACGAGCTGGCCCGATGGGAAAAGTATGCGTACGGATGCAACGAGCTTCTCTTCCATCCCATGAGGAAATGGATCTACAAAGGGCCCTTCACAGAGCTCTTCCGGCGGTTCCTCTTCTCCAACATCCGGTTCACCTCCAAGATCACGATTGTTAGCTATATTGGCACGTATTATGCCATTGGCGCGGCCTGGATCATGACCCTCGCCAACTACTTCGCCATCGGCTGGTTCAACGGCTACTTGGACAAATACTATATTGACAGCTGGAAAGTCTGGTTCAGCATCGTGATTGTGTTCAACGGCCTTGGAAACATCGCCCTCGCGATCATGCGGTACCGCATCGGTCAGAAATCCTTCGTCCCGGCCTTGCTGGAGAACTTCAAGTGGATCCTCATGCTCTCCATCTTCCTGGGCGGGCTGTCGCTGCACGTCTCGCAAGCCCTGCTGGCGCACATGTTCGAGATCGACATGACTTGGGGCGCCACCTCTAAGGAAGCCGAGTTCTCAAACTTCTTCATCGAGGTCCCCAAGGTGGTGAGGAAGTTCAAGTTCAGCATCGCCTTTGCCCTCGTCGGCATCGTCGGCATGGTTGTCCTGGCCACCAACCCAGGAGGCTACATCCCGTTTGACTGGCTGATCAAGGACTTTATCGCGATTCTGCCCATGAGCACAGTCACCGCGAGCCACCTCCTATTGCCGATTGTGCTGAATCCAGCGCTGATGACTTTTTCGTGGTGACAGGGAAACAAGCAGATCTGGAAGTCTCATGATGGAGTGGCTAACCACCCACCCGTCCACTCACAGTATCAATATCGTGGGTCTTGGTTTGAAGATAGTGTGTATCGTTGGACTCTAGACAGATGATAGCTTAGATCAGACAAGGGCTTTTTAGGAATTAGACAGACAGAAAACTTGCATCAGGCTGGGGTGGTTGCACCGCTGGCAGGCGTTGTCGTTAGTCTGTGAGATCGAGTAGATGAAGTCGATGCGCACCGGCATAGCAATTCCCACATAGTCACGAATCAAACATGGAGTGAAAGATTGCTAGGTTCCTACGCAGCATAGCATTCGCTTTTTCATCTTCTCCGTGTCTAATATGCCTAGCTATAGTCAGGTTCGACAACGCGCGACGACAGACAGTAGAAGGGCTGGGCAAGGGAGGGATTGTTTGCCTGCCCTGCCTGCCCATCAATAATAAACGTGTATTGTGTGGACTTAATATACTCATTCACTTATCAGGAAAGTAAACCTTGATATTATCCTGCTTGTCACGACACCTTCAACACTGCTCTCCCTGCAAGCTTGCCAGCGACCATGAGATCGATGTACTTGTCCAGGTCCTCCAGGTTTCCCTTGGTGAGGATAGGCTGTGGAGTGAGAAAGAGAGATAAGTTAGCGATGTCTTGACAGTCCGTTGCCTTCGGGGGGCTTTCTTGTTGACTTACGCGAACCAATCCCCGAGCGGTAAAGTCCAATGCCTCTTCAACATCCTTCAGTGTACCAACGACGCTTCCCACAATGTTCAGTTTCTTCAAACACAGCATGAGAGGAGGTGCCCCTGCGAGGATGGTCGGATCCTTTGGCAGACCAACAGCAACCACTGTACCGCCTGGACGAAGCAGTCCAGGTGCAGAGGCATAGGCTTCCTTCGTGGCCGCAGTGACAATGACACCATGGGCTCCATACTTGGTAATGCGTGTGACCTCGGCAGCAATATCCTGGGTCTTTGTGAAGTCGATAAACTCTTCCGCGCCCAGCCGTTTGCAAAGATCGCGTTTCTCGTCCCCTCCATCGATGGCAATGACTCTCATACCCTAGGTAATGGCGGTGAGCCTAGTGTGTGAAAACAACATTCGTGCAGGATCATACCATAGCTTTGGCATATTGTACCGCGAAGTGACCCAGACCACCTCCCGCCCCCGGAAGCACCTATAGCAGGTAGGTGAGTAAAGCCCAGCGATATAATAGCTGGTCAACACGTACAATCCACTGCCCAGGTTTCACGGCGCTCCGCTTGCAAGCGGTATATGCTGTGACACCTCCGCACATGATAGGCCCAGCCTCCTCGTCGCTCACGCCTTCTGGGATGCGAGTGGTGTAACGTCCGTCACTCAGAGCGTATTGTTGGAATGTCCCAGCCTGGCTAAACCCCGAGTTCTTCTGGTTCGGACAATGAAGTTCGTCGACACCGTTTGTGCAAAACTCGCATTCGCCACAAGTACTCCAAACCCACTTGATACCGGCACGATCTCCTACCTTCCACCGATGATGCATATCGTCACCAACTGCAACGACCACACCAGCACCCTCGTGGCCAGCAATGCCTTTTGTTGCCGGTTGCATCGAGACACCAAAAGGAGCCCACTCATCCTTAATCAAGGATTTATCCGAAGCACAAAGACCGGTCCTGCCCAACTCTCAGAAATGGACAATTAACCGTGTGGAAGGAACCTACCAGTTGATCTTGACAAGAACTTCTCCAGGACCAGGAGTTGGCACGTCGACCTCTTTGACAGGGGCTTTGGAATCAGGTCCTTCGCCAACTTTCACCGCAGCCTTCTGCTGCTTAGGGATCGATACTGTAGCCATGGTCGTTGTTATTTGAGGTCAATGGTTCAATACAGGGACGGGAGTGTGACAAAAACAAAGGCAGAAGTGGGTTTCGGCGAGATATGGAAGGCACAGGGAAGCAGCAGGAGCGGCAGATGAGACGAGGTTTTATAGTGTTGAGCTGTCTTGCGGTGCTACCTGGTACAAGGTGCAGCATCCTTTAGTCCTCGGGATATCCTTCCCCCATGGCAGCTCGAGTCGAGTCGATAGGATAGAGTCACGCCCCGCAGAGATCGCAGACGTGAAGCGCCCGTATTCGGTCAGGGGATGTGCAGAGGCGGGGTACACAAGGAGGAGACGTGGAGAAGTAGAGGATGCATGTCAGTAGCAGTGGGCCAAAGCATCGTCGACGGGTGAGATTAATAAAACCGCAACTGTATTGTCCTCGGCTGAAGGAGCTCATTGGCTTTCATATCGGTGGCATGCCCCGAAGGCTTGCCACTGGCACGACTCCAATCGACGTCCTATGGCCTTTACCAGATGAGGAGCGCAATGTGGGTAGGAGGAAAGTGTTTCAGGGGGTGGTGAAGGGCCTGATCTTTTCGGATTACTATGACTGTAGGGTCGTAGGAGTACACGTCAATAGGTAGGGAGGCCATCTCGCAATGATCATCACTAGTGTTAGTAGAAGTAAAGTACCTCGTAGGTGAGTGAAGGTTGGCGTATGCAACGAGAAATCTGTACCGAGACGCGCACCAAAAGTTTTGTTAACGCTAGTAATAGAATGACAAGCTGATCAAAAGACAACAGACTTTATTTTCGTTGCCCTTACAGCGGCCCCCGGAGGTATCGGAGCTCAATTCTCAGTGCCTACAACGTCTATCAAGATTGAGGATGTAGACTACGCTACCGCCTATTAGCTCTAACTTATGGCTAGGAGATAGGTATAAGTGCCTACAAGCTCAGAAAATCTCCTGCTATAGTAAGTAACATCTGTCATTTAAATTAGTGTAAACAGTACTTTGGTCCGCGCCCTCGTATCCCGTAAGTCTGCCGTGCGAGATCCGTTGATCCTATCTTTCTTCACTTTACTATGCGGAATACCACCGCCCTTACGATGCTCCTCTCCCCCCATCGTTCTTCTTCCTTACTCTACTCGGGTGAACGGGTGAAAGGAGACCAGCTGGAAGGTCTATTGCGGTCCACTTCCTGAGTTACGTCTGAAAAGCTCATCTCATCCCACCATGGTGCTCGCCGTATGGATTTATATTGACCCATGCTCTACATGTCTCCGCGTTGGGCTGACTCCTACTGTCTAGGCTATTGGTCAGATCTGCTCGAATGCATCCATGTCTCATAACCTGGCTCAATGCCAGAAGCTTGTGCAAAAGGCAGTGGCGGCTGGAGCAAAGGTAGGTGGAATGTTTGCTCTCTCTATGAGGCCATTCACCTGATCCTTACCAGCGCGTCCATCTTTCTAGGCACTGTTCCTCCCCGAAGCCTCCGACTACATCGCTTCCTCTGCGGCGGAATCGGTAGAGCTCTGTCAAGATGTCTCCCATAGCCCCTTTGTCCGTGGTCTCCAACAAGCCGCGAAAACGCATTCCTTACCTATCAACGTTGGAATTCATGAACCAACCGAACCCCCGTCGAAGAGAATCCGAAATACACTGATATGGATTGATAAAGAGGGGGACGTCGTACACAGATACCAGAAACTGCACCTTTTTGACCTTGATCTGCGTCCAAATGGGCCAAGGTTGAAGGAGAGTGACTCGACCGAACCCGGCCATGAGGTCGTTTCACCATATCCCACCGCCCTGGGCAAGATCGGCAGCCTCATTTGTTTTGACCTGCGATTCCCTGAACCCGCACTCAGATTGCGTAGGCTGGGAGCCGACATATTGCTCTATCCGTCTGCCTTCACCGTGCCAACTGGAAAACTCCATTGGGAAATCCTGCTGAGATGTCGAGCTATTGAGACTCAGTCCTGGGTCATAGCTTCGGCACAATGTGGTAGACACAATGCAGCACGTGTTAGTTACGGTGACACCATTGTCATTTCGCCAAATGGCCAAATCGCAGGGCGGCTGGACCACGTCGACGACATAGGGAAGGAGGAATTGCAGGCGCGCGAGCCGGATATCCTTACAGTCGACATTGATTTTGATCTCCTCAAAGACGTCAGACGAAGTATCCCTTTACTTAGAAGGACTGACGTCTACCCGGAGATCTAGCAAGCTCGAATGCAATGTGCATCTCGGCCAGGCGAGTAGCTATCTCGACCACAGCCAATGCCTGGTAAATCAGGTCAATGCAAGCAACTTCCAGTGCCCATCACTGTCACCTGTTAGGATATCTATGGCAGCTCCTGTCAAAATTGCGAGCCTTCGGACCTGCTGTCTCCCGACATACAAACGTCCGACCTTGGATTGGGTAAATCAGGGCACAGGACAGCCAACAATTGAGCGTGTTTAGGTACGCCAGTCTGCTGACTCGAGAACTAAACTCTGGTATAGGCGCAAAGGAGAATACCAGCCACTATCCAAATGTGGCAGATGCAGTTGACCATCGACTCTGTTTGCTGATTTGCAGCAAGTCACAGTTTTCGTATCCTAGAGCAGTGCCTGGTTTCTCTTTCGCTTTTTTGGTGGAAGTCGCGTCACAATAGAAGTTGGCATCTACCTTGTTGAGTATCGGTTCCATTCCTCTGATGACCACATACATATACTTGTATTATATAAACCCTAAACGCATGTGGCTCTCGTATGAAGACGGAGATAGCGACTTAGACTACAAGTCCGTTGTACGCGAAGCGCCCGCGGAGACTTCGTACAAACACCTCAACTTCGCTTCCTAATCACCGCACCCCTTCCACATCATTCCCGCCTCTCATCAATGACTTTCACCAAAAATAACAACCACGTCTTGCAGCCAAAGAGCATGAGTGATTTTGCTGCTATGGTGGTTGGCCACATGAGTTGGAATGTCACCATGAACATGGGCCGACATCGCAGTCCGAAACTCGGCAAACCCTGATCAACAGGGTCTGGCTGCGTATGCTGAACACAGGATACGCTCAATGACAACAAGGTACCTCTTTGACAACGAGTGCCTCTTTGCAAAACAAAATAGACCTCGTTGGTTGAACCGGACACACTCGTACCCACCGCCTCTGGCACAGAGCATGATTGTTTCTCAGTGAGATGGAGTCTCCACCTTTACCGATCAAACATCTCCAAAACTTTCCAGAAGGCCAAGGTCAACAAATCTATGGGCTGGCTCACAAATGTCCTCTAGAGTCTACCAAATCATATACCAACAGCTAGAGCACCAATTAGCACGTTGATGGGCCTTTTCCGGGGAGATTTACTGCACTCCTAGACGTCTCCAATAATGTTGACTCCATCTTTGATGATTGTCCGCACCTCGCCTTTGCCGTATATCCGACAACGGAGCCTTTTAAGTCCAGCGTCATGCGGCCGCTTGCACCAAACCCGGTGCTTGAGAGGCACGACGTCTATTCTTGTTGCTGTTTAAGATATTTTAATAGTGCTTCTTTGCCAGTATTCAGCATGGCGGTCGTCGTCATACATACCGATTGACACCGGCATCTATTGCAATGAGAATGGAAGAGCCCCGGCCAGCATTAACACAGGCCCCGTTTGCTTCGGCATCCTCGTCCACGCTAGACGACAATACCGGAATCGAGAAGCCTGCAATGCCTCTCGAGGAGGAGTCCGACGTTCTTGCGCTCCAAGACCTCGACAAAGGCGAAGATATCAATGTTCCCGACCATATATGCCCGGCTCTTGAACCCCAGAATGATCTAGTCGAGTTTGATGGCCCAGACGATCCAGAAAATCCCAAGAATTGGTCGAAGGGAAAACGATGGGCGATTACCATTTCCATGGGTCTGATGGTAGGGTTCCCAGAAATGAGCAGAGAATTTGATCCGCTGACCTGGTGTGAAAAAGACCTTTGTGGTCACCTTTGCCAGCTCGATCTATTCCGTTGCTATTCGTCCTGTGGCCGAAGAATACCATATTGGCGAGATTCCGTCTACCCTCGGGGTTTCACTCTTCCTTCTTGGTTTTGTGTTCGGCCCTATCCTTTTTGGACCAGCATCGGAAGTCTTTGGGCGACGGATACCTCTCTTTGCGGGATATTTTGTCTTCTCGGTCTTTCAAATTCCAGTAGCCGTGGCTCAGAACGTGGAAACAATCATGCTCGGTCGTTTCTTTGGAGGGTTCGCAGCAGCGGCGCCATTAGCTGTGGTTGGAGGCGCCATGGCTGATATCTGGGGACCCGTTGAGAGGGCGTATGGGATTTGCGTGTTTGCAGCCTCTGCCTTCACTGGACCGGTCGCCGGACCTATCATTGGCGGCTTCGTCACTCAGTCCCATCTTGGCTGGCGATGGACCGCTTGGATTACCTTGATCATGACCGCACTGTTTGGATGTATCGGCCTGGTCCTGATCCCCGAAACCTCGGCCGCGAGAATCCTCCAAATGAAAGCCAAGCGACTGCGATACGAAACGCGAAACTGGGCACTACACGCCAAAGCGGACGAGAGTCGAGTCAACATCAAGACATTGACGACTATATACCTCGTTCGCCCATTCGTCATGTTTGTCCAGGAACCGATCCTGGCCCTGATTACCGCCTATATGAGCTTCATCTACGGCATCCTATATCTCCTCTTCGAGGCCTATCCCATCTCGTTCCAGGAACAGCGAGGTTGGAATCCTGGCGTCGGCTCTCTCCCATTCGCCGCTTTTATTGTCGGCATTGCAATGGGAACTGGTATGATTGCCTACTCGACAAGGACAAATTTCACAAAGGCCTTCAAGAAGCACGGCAAGGTCATTCCCGAGGAGAGACTGCCGCCAATGATCATTGGAGCCGGCGTACTCCCAATTGGCTTGTTCCTGTTTGCCTGGTAATGCCGCCCTCCCTCCCCTCTTCGAGCTGGCTACTTCTGCAGGTTTTACGGTGGATGAACAGTACGTTTACTAACCCATGGCTAGGACGTCTAATCCAAACATCACCTGGGTCCCGCAGATCCTCGCCACGGCCCTCCTAGGCATGGGCTGCCTGTCGACCTTCTGGCAAGGGACAAACTTCATCATTGACTGCTATGGGTTCTACTCCAACAGCGCCATCGCCGTGAACACCTTTGTGCGATCCATCGCTGGCGCTGGCTTCCCCCTGTTCGCCCCGGCCATGTACCACAACCTCGGCGTCCCCTGGGCAACCTCGCTCCTGGCATTTCTTTGCCTGCTCTTCTTCCCAGTGCCGGTGCTCTTCTACATCTATGGGGCGAAGATCAGAGCAAGATCGAAGTTCAGGCCTGTTGGCTGAGACCCCACCTCAGTTCTATAGAAGCGAAACACACAGCAGAGATACAGTTCGACAGTCCGCAGCGAGTGCTAGGGAGAAAATGCGCTGCATTGACAACGACAGCCCACCTCCCCCTGTTGCCATAGGCAATATCACCCACCTGTCGAGGTTCGAAGACGTCCGGACCGGGAAAAGAGACCTGAGAAGAGCAGAAGCGCCAGAGGTCCCCACCACTGTCGCAGTTAGAACTACAAATTCAGAGAATAGACCATTTATGACAAGAAGTGGCCGTCGTACAACCGGACCAAGATGGCACCAGAACATCCACGATGAATTGATGAACCCCGTGATCATGTTCAAATGGTGATTGCGGCGCAAAGGAGAGACGACGGCAGAGAAATAAACTGGATCTAGATGGTGAAACAGCAGATACTGGACACGGGATTGTTGTTTATTGATTTACTAGTAATCTTAATACCCGATAGAGATAGACTGTCACCTTGACTAGCATTAGCTTCGCGCCCTGCTCGTGGGTGATGACACTCGAGGAGCCAATCCAGGGCAGTAATCGACGATCTCTGCTTCCCGTTACACCTCACGGGATAGAAATTCACCCAGTACAACTTTCAAGCCTTGATCTCCATTTCCACAACTTCTGAATGCACTAGAGCCTTGTCCAGTCTGGCTCTCTCTTCAGCCGAGAGGTGGGTGAGATCAATGGCAACCTCGTCACCGAACTTTTGCCCAATTTCTTCCAGAGCAAGGCCTTTGGTCTCGGGGTAGAACAGTGCCATGATCGCAGCTCCAATCAGCGGCACAATGATGAAGATCAGGTAATACTTCCAACCAATGCTGTTGAACGCGACTGGGGCACACATGGTGTAGATTAAGCTGAAAGCAAACAAACCCGAGACACTGAACCCTGTTCCTTGGGCACGGATTGAAGTCGGGAAGATCTCAGAAGAGTAGACGTAGGATGAAGCATCCATTGAGCCACCGAAGAAAGTCACGACTACTGGAGAGTTAGTGTCTGGAGATCGTGATCGCAATCGAGGAAGACATACAGAGGTAGAGGAAGAAGACGCCGAACCCATTTCCCACACGGTTGTCGGTACCACCGTATCTTGCGAGACAAGCAGTAAACCCAGCGACAGAGATGGAGCATCCAATCTAAATAGTTAGCATGTGCTACGCACAGAGATGGCAATGTATCATACCTGTCCGACAACCATGATCGGGATTCGGCCAAGCTTGTCAAGAAGAAGACTATTGACGAAATTCATAAAGGCAGCCCAAGTGTCCCAAAGGGCGTATAGCATGAGAGGCATCGCTCCGTAGAGGCTGAGACCGTTGTAAAGAAGGACTTGATAATTGTTGATGACCAGGCACCCTGTGCTCTGAACCAGGCCACTGCGAGGGTTAGCAAGTGCCACAACTCCAAAGGCGGCAGTTGGAAGCGAGGATATAAATGTAAAGGCTCACAGAAGGAGAAATCCAAAGAGCAAACGCTTCCGGTAAGACTTCCTGGAAAACAGGAGAATCCAGCCTTTGATCCAGCCTTGTCTCCAGCCTTCGCGTTTCTCGAGATCAAGTTGCTGACGGATTTGATACAGCTCCTCTCGAGCAATAGTGTCGTCCTCATCCTCGGGTTGATGATGCAATCTTTTAAGGACCTCAAACCCTTTTTCTTGCATGTCGTTTGCAACCAAGTAACGAGGGGACTCAGGAAGCCACGGAGAGCCCACGAGAAGGCAGAGTGGTGGGACGATTTGTAGTGCAAGGCAAAGACGCCACTGCGCTTCCTGGTTCTCCAAGAAGTAGCAGCCATAGCCTGTCCATCCGGCTAATCCCTAAATCAAGCGTGAGAAAGTAGCTAGACGGAAAAACGGAGGACAAGCTCACATATCCGACGCAAAGAATGAACCCGTGACTGCCCACCATTCGGCCACGAGAGTGGGCAGGGGAAACTTCGGATTGATAGAGAGGTGTGATGGAATTGACCATGCCAACGCCGAAGCCCATCATGAAGCGAGCAACCAGAAACATGGCAATATGGACAGAGCCAGCCTGAATGGCACCGGCGACGATACAAACAGAGGCGGTGATCTGTATGGATCTCTTCCGGCCCACCTTATCAGCTAGCCAGGTGATGAAAATGCAGCCAATGAAGCCACCCCCTGCAAAGAGTCCATTGGTTGCTGTCGACAGCAAGTCAATCACAGATTCTAAAACTTCCATTCTGCGGTGTAGAGTCTCACCTCCGGTGATTCGGGAGCCACCGCTTGATTTGATGTCGATGTTGAAGTACGTGAAGAAGGATGGTAGGCCAATGACAGCTCCAATAACTGCGGAATTGTAGCCATAGGTGAGAGACCCGAAGGTCACAAAGAAGACGACAAGAAAATTGTACTTGTTTCCTGCACCCATTCTGAGAGCTTGCAAAAGTATCAAAACTTTCCAGGGGGAGTGTCCTGCGGGTTGATACCGTGCTGCCGTCTTTATGCCAGCCTCCGCAAAGGTCTAGATGGGTCTGCTCAAAACAGCTCGCTGTGGCTTCCCCAGGTTTCTCCAAGCAACGGCAGTTTCGTGGGTCACCTTTACCCCAAGGGAAAGGACATCACCTGTCGGTAACACATTTTGACGAAGGTGGGGTTCACCACATAGGATCGAGAGTCCCAAAATAGTCATGATAAATCCCCTTCTGGGTGTTCCTCATACATCAACGTGGTCCAGCAGCTCGGTGCAAATGACACCATTCTTCCGTTCCCCACAATGCCACATCTCCGTAAAGTTGGGGAAGACGACGAGGAGTATTTTGGAGTTGGAGGCGATCAAGTTGGTTGCGTGGCATCTGATGTTAGTGTTAGCGAGGGATCAGGGAACGCGAGGGGGTCTTGATACAAGCTGGCAGCAGCTCCAACAGGAGGTGAACCGGCAGATGGTAGACCATGTTGGCAGCTAAGCTGTCCAAAATCTCCTTGAGTTCAAGGGGGCACCGGATCAAGCCAGGATTTGGAAATCTGCCACGCTGCTTACCTTCGAGGTTTGTACCGAGCAGCTAGCTTGTTGACGGATCAGGGCTTGGGCGAATCATGGCAGCTGGTGGCCTGAGCCGGGGACTCTGCGGGGCAGCAAGAGATTAGGAACTCGCGTGTAGAGTCAGGTCTGATCGGGTTTCCGAAGGTACTCGGAACCGTACAAGTGATAGGCAGACGGAATGATGGAGTGGGAAGAACATCGAAGTCGAAGTTGAGTTTAGATTGTGGCTGTCATTTGGATCAAATACGGATGATCGAGCTTCAAACACTAGGAGCCCGAAGGCCGCAAGCCGCAAGCCGCTCTCATTAATATTATTCTGGCGGTTTCCCCGCGGCAGTCGTGGCTGCCGTGTAAGCCGGTGAAGGGTGACGTCATTACGAAGGGAAGTGTCACTGGTGTCACCAAGTGCCTGCGCTGCCTCTACCTGGGTGGTTAGTAGAGACGTAGGAGTTGTCAAAAACCTAGGATTGACAACAAGACTGAAGGGCAATGGTCAATGGTGGGCGAACGTTGGATGTCAGACTGCGAGAGCTGCTATGACAATCTGCAAGCACAATCCTTGGGAGGAAGACGCCAACGTTTCAGCCCTGGGCCCTGGTATCTGTACCGTCAAGGGACTTGTCTCTAGCCGCTAGGTCTTCTGGGCCAACACACTGTACAGGTGACCCCGTTACCGTCCTCTTCAGGGGTGCGGGTGGATCCCTTGCTACCTATATCAAGGCTGAAGAAACACCTCCACATGTTTGTCAGGACACTCTTCTACGATAGGGCAGGTTATGACCTCAGTACGCTACCCTCCAATGTTGAGTCCTTAACAGCGGAGAACTGGGCAAGGAACCTCGATCAAGAGAAAGCTAATTCAGGTAGGACACAGATGAAGGATAGCCATAACGACCTAGGGTGATTTTACATTGGGTATCATATATCTTACTTGTTGTTAGTCCTGAAAGAGGACCTTGAGCTTTGTCAATGCGTCATCGCAGTTGACCTCCATGCTGGTGATAACATCGACTGCCTCCTCTTTGGCCATGATAGATTGAAGGACGATCCAGAAGTGAAGAGCATTGCGGTACATGCCTTCAGCTTTCAGGGATTTATCTGACGTTTGTGAGCAAAGAACTTCCCACAGTCGGCGCCATCTGTCCAAAGCGCCTTTGATATCTTGACCCATGGAGCTAACGGCGAAATTGGAAGTCTTTGCCCCATTGATCCGGCGACCAAAATTGGTCGTGGGTAGGTTAAGTGACATGGTCATTACACAGGAATGTACGTATGTGTACAAAACTGATGAACAGGTCAGTTGAGATGACATACTAGATGTTGGCTAGTGACAGAGACGATAGTGCAGTTAAATGGAGTAAATAAGGAACTTACAATGGATGAGAATGAACAGGTCAAAGATGGTGAGATTGCAATTGCCTTCTGTCTCTTCCAAGGTCGTTCCGTTTTCAGATTCGTCTGCAACTAGCATCGACTCTTTTGCTGAATCAGAAGTCCTTGCTTTTCCGTCAAACAGAAGAGCGAAGGCTTGAGACATGGTCAATCGTGGTGCAAAGATCGAGTCGTCCTGCATGAAAGGGTGTCGTGAGCTGAAGATGGCCTCTTTACAGGGAAGATCATTATCGAGTTCGCCAAGGGTTATGCGGCATGGATAGTTTGAGTAGATTCTCATGGCGCAATCCAGCAATGCAATGACGGAGATGGTGCTGCATAGACGCGTTTAGTAAAGGCTAAGCAGAAAGATCCAAGCACATACCGGATCTTTGTCTCTTTTTGTAGCCAAGCGACTTCCGAAATGCGATCAGACGGCCGATGACGAGCATGATGTAACTGCATGCTTCGAGCGACATTAATGACATCTCCGAGCCGAGATTGCATTGCCCTTCGTTTGGACCCTCGGGATCCGCCCCAATACTGGGCAACAACCATCAAGTAGCCAGCCTGAAGCTCTTGAAAAACCTCCCAGTCATGGTCCTGCTGAAGAGTGTCTGAAGGCGCTTGTAGGTAGTCGCTTTGTATGGATCGAGTGACTTCAGCTTCGAAGGAGAAAATTTCCGAGTCGAAAACCACCAATTCCGCAACATCGACCAGTCTCTTCGCAGCTAGCCTTTCTGTCTGATCTTTCGAGTACATGGCGCCAATAAAGACCACACTGATAACTAAACCGACTGGGACTTTGCCGGGGTCGAATGACGGTCGATGTATGATGGGACAGTTCAGGTGCCAATTACGAAAGTAAAGGGAGATGAACTTGCGGATTTTCTCTGAGGTTAGTAAGAAATTCAGGCATGCAGTCAATTCCTGGCGAGATTTTTCATCCAGGGCCAGGCACCATAGTTTGTTATAAATTGCCATATTCAGTGCTGAAACATATTGCGCCTGATCCGAAGGTTGCTGCGTCGAGCTAGAAGGTGTGGAGCTAATCTGAGCCTCTGGGGATATAATGGACGGATCGTAAACTTCCAGCTGCAAATCAGTATAGGAAGGTGACTGGGTCAGTCCGAAAGGCCCTGTCCAAAAGTCGAGGTACTGATCGTCAAACCCCATAGGTATTTGGAACATCCCGGAGAAGTCAAAAGTAGCTGGACTTTCAACCTCTGATTTTGGGGCCACGGTATCGGTCTCTTCATCCTCTCCTTCTTCGTGTTGTTGATGAAACTGCAGTCCTCTTTGTCGATCATCGCAAGGGGGAAGATTAAACGTTTCTGTGAAGGTGTCGGTACCACCGTTCAGAAGCGCTTGAATGGATACGCGGTCGCCTAACGGGCCTAATTCTTCGGCAACTGGAAGGGTAGTCAGCATCACCGCCAGTCCCTGTCTTTCCGTGCAGAAGGTTGGAATGTCCTACTTGAACTTTCGCGAAGGGAGTGCTTTTGACGGCAGGCAACTTGTTTCTTCTTGCACGGCGCACAAGGACTGCCTCCGTCGCAGCGAATCTTGGACGAAATGCACTTGGTCAAGGTCAGCAAAATGCATGTCTGTCGTGGTGTCAATAGTGTAGTCACCGTCACACAGGCATGCGGTCTTCGGCCTTTGGGAATCGAGCTGGGGACATCTCGGTCTCCTCGCCGTTGACAGTGGCTATAATGGGTTTGTAATCGATCTCTGCCTCCGGCATCAGTGGGACGATTTCGAGGAACGGACAAGGCACAAATATCGTACTTCCGTGAGAAGTCTCGAGAACAGAAAACGCAAGAGAACGGTTTGGCTCCGGTGTCTGTACAAGGGACGTCAGCAGCGTTGAGCAGGCGTTCAGTGGCAACTCACGTCGAGTTTGATGGCGCTTCAAGTGTTCAGCGCGCGAGAAGCCTTGCCCACAGTCTATACATCGGTACCGCTTCTCTGGAGCGCTGGACGCGCTGGAAGGTGTTGCTGTTTGTTTAGCGCACGCTGAGGAGAGGAGCGCCTGGCTCCTGATCAAGTCGTGGAAGTTTTCCATGGCTGCGGTTTCGAGTTTCCCGCGACTAGAGAGGATGATGGATCGGGGGAATTTTTGGGGGGAGGGGTTAACGGCTTAGATAAGTGCTGCGGCGGCGGACACAGCGGCGACAACAGCCCGAACCACGCGGAGTCCTCACAGGCAGGTGTGGGAGCGGGCGAATAGGGCTCGTTTGACAGGGCACCAGGCCCATCTAGGGCCGTCGAGGCACCAGTTAGCACCCAGTCAGTGGATGGATGCGGAGAAAACCCCCCACGAAAACTTTGTGGGCATCAGCTTGGCCACCCCAGGGTCCCGTGCCCAATCATTCTCACCTGCAAGTAAGCGAGCCTATGTATGGCCAGCCCTGAGCAGCCGCCCCTTGCCGCAAACTCCAGAACGCAAGGGGCCCCTGGTATTGGCTTAGGAGCCATCCGGAAATACCCCCAGCTTCAAAGGAAGGTATCAGCAGCTTGCCCAGAAGAGCGGCACAAGATTACAAGTAAGCCTAGGTTTTTGCATTTTCTTTCATGAGCCGAAGTCAGCGACACCCAGAACGTTTACCCATATACCGTCAGTGGATAACTCAATATGTTCCCATCAGCATCGGCATGATGAGCCAGATCTCGTACCCAGTATTGAGGAGAGACAGTCCAGAGTCAGCTCAACGATGTCTGCCAATTCAAATCCCAACGTGGTTTTAACGCAGGCCTACACGACAACTCTCAGCGTCGGCGTTGTCAGTGTGTCTCAAGTAGCCCGGCCCCTAGAGATGCTCAATGCCTGGGTGTGACTGACAGCAACCTTATTCACCAGCTTAGTGTAATGCCGCCGAACATATTGTGGGTAGGTGCCTAACGACCCATATACCAACCATGGTCCACAAAGAAGATGTCTTGTGCCTGATGAACATGTCCAACTCCGCTGCCCCGTCACGCAGAAGGCTCTCGCGTCGACCGGCTAGCATGGTCTGTCCGGCAAAAGCATGAGAATTTGATAGGCACATCTGCCATGGCAGTCGCATGCGCCAGCTGGGGTCGAATAAGTCGAGCTTCTGCTATACGGCCCAGCTTCATCAGACATTCAAAATACCCACGGAGTGCCCAGACATTGTTTGGATGGCGAAGAGCTCGAGGAAGCGTGTCGTCGAATCCCAGATCTGCACTATACACCGCAGCGGCCAGCTCGGTGTGGCCTTGTTCCAAGAGGAGGGCACCGTAAGCATGTCGGGGCGGCTGCATCCACCCCCAAGGCTCGTCATATGGCAGTGCATCATCGAGAGCAATGGCTTTACGGAGATGGTCAAATGCGACATCGAAGTTTCGCTGTCGGTATTCCAATTCACCGTCCAACATTGATCGGGCGATGGCAAGAATATCCAGGCAGGTGTTGTTGAACAGCGTTCGGGTGGACTTAACCCGCGAAACTGCTTCGTTGAAGAGGGTGCGTTGATTCTCTGCTTCTTCTACATTCCCCGTAGCTGCCGACGCGACACCCTTTGCATAGTGAATCAAAGCCGTTGTCACACAGTAAAGCTCTTGATCTTTGGGTAGAGGTAAGTTAAGGATTTCCTGCCACATGCCGAAGCGAATGAGCGCATGCACACGCATGCCATGGAAGGCTTCGAGCCAGTCGGCCATTGGCGGGGACTTAACGCGAAGGAGGTCCTCTGGAACTGTTGCTTCGAGCCAGTCGGCAGTTTGCAGTGCAATCTTTGACTGACCAGCAAACATTGCAGCGTAAAGGCGAAAATGGTAATCGTGACATCGATAGAGGCTGTAGAAGTTCAGCGGACCGGCTCGCGCCAAAAACTTCTCATCCGCGCGAATCGCATCCATATTCGAAGCGATCGCTCTGCGGTAGTCGCCGCAAAGTATGTCAAGGTGGGTAGGCATATGTTGCAAGTGGCCAGCATCAGGTATCAACCCTCTTAAGTGGTCTGCAATGGGCATCGCAAGCTCAGGGGTGCTGGACATTTCCATCAGATGTATGTAGAGGTGTAAGACACCAGGATGCTGTAATCCACCCTTCACAGCCAAGGCGTGATCGAGGACAGCCTTGACTTCTAGCGTCCTCGAGCCAGTCGCTGGCTGTCCGGTAGACAAGTCCCAGAGTTTCCAGGGTGTTAGATTCATCAGGGCATCAGCGTAGAGCACTGACACGTCAAGGTCATCACTGAATGCTTCGTACACCGATCGCATAGCATCCGCGTAGGGTCGATTCCAGATGGAGCAGTCAGCGGCAGCGTGTGGGAGCGGATATCGAAACTCGAGTGCATCTACCAAGGCCTTCTCGACGGGCGTGGCATTGATGGCTTCATTCTTTGCTTTCTGCACAGCAGCATGCGTTCGGGTCACGGTGGATTCGAGCTCCTCTCCGTCAAAAAACTCCCATGGTTTGTTGTAGTTGGGACCCAGGGCATATGCCAGGCCCCAGTAGGCCATGGTACAGTTAGGATCCAAGGCGATGGCCTTTCGGAAACATTCAGCTGATTCCTCATGGTTGAAGGCGTAACTCCACACTAGACCTCGATTAAACCAGAGTTGGGCTTGTTTGTTATTTGTGCTCACAGGTCGGCTGAAAGCTGACAGATCATAGTACGAGTCCGACGTCCTGGGAGCGTCACTTTGGAGATGATCATCCGTCATCTCGACCGTTGCGCGTTGACGACAGTTGCTTTGTGGGAAGTAAAATGTGTCATGACATGTAAGTAGCGCCGAGGCACGAGATCGTTTAGTGGGGGTTTGTTCGGAAAGACCTCGGAGCAGACCACACCTCACCCATATGAATTCTATGATACTATTAGCACTTAGAAAACTATCTAGCCTTTGTTGGCAATCTTCCCACGTTGGATTGAATAGAACTTTCCCCCTCCTTACATATACACTTTTGCGACGGTATTTTCTGGTTCCAGCTACTCGGACCATTGTCTGGAATAGTGACAGAAATAAGACTGTGGAAATGCTAGAATGGCGACATTAAAACTGAACATTGGATGACCATGATGCGAGACAAACGCAAAAAGACAGACGGTGGCTTTGAGTATGTCAATATTTGATGCTTCTCAGCCGTGGATAGTTGGTGTTGTGCTTATGGTGCTCTGGTACGGTATGCTCTACTAGCAGAGGGATGCTTTCAGCTGGATACTATACGGTCAGATCACGAGGAGCTCGACGCATTGAACTTGATAGAGCATATCATGACAACGATCCGGCGACTCATGCCATCAGCGCTTCAACCATCAGCGGCCATTCTAAGCGAAGACGAACCCCAGGACCTAGTGTTCTTTCTGGAATCATTCTCGGGTAATTTGAGAGAGATATTAAGGGTGTGGGACGACTACAGCAAACGGATGATTGACAGCATGGGTCACAAGCTCACTACTGACCACGATACTGCGGCGATCTGGGCTCGATATGGGGATGCGTGGGACACTGATTCGGCCAGAGCGTTACTACAGCAGAGATGTCGCCACGTCGCGAGCGCAACGCTCCAGGGGATGCCCGCGGCTGTAATTGAGCCATTGAAGGTTCGTGCAGAGTTGATGGAGAAGGTATTGGTGGAGCTGCGCAAAGGGAAACAGACTCCTAAGTGAGGTTCGAGCTTGACTTCGTAAGGGTTCATTAGAATCTACCCGTTGCGGCGACAGGGTAAATTTGAGGGCAAAGCATGATGCGGACGGACAAAGCACTTGGAGCTAGTTGAGACTTGGAGGATAAGCTAAGAAGACTCATGGTGTTTGGATGCAGATATTTCAGGGCTTCTGCGAGGTGAAGCTAGCGAACTCCAGAGATATGGTGGTTACAAGTGGAACTGGGAAACGGCCATGGAAATGTGGGCAAGAAACACAATGCAGTTCATGGCTAGAGGCAAAGAGCTGAGGTAACCATCAGTCGCTAGACTTCCAAGAACAAACGAGGGGGCTACACGCGAATGGTCGTGTATTCTAGATCAATGAATCCATCTTCAAGCTTGGGTCGATGAGATCAGACATTGCCATAGCGGTTGTAGGGATCAGATGGCTTCATAACGAAATTCAAGGGTCGACTGGCAACTAATTATTACCACTATAAAGTTCCCATCGACCACTCTCTTCAGTCTCACTTTCATTTCCCATCCTTGCTTCTCACCATTCCAGTCAACTTCTGTTTCTTCAAGTAAACTCAACGACAGCCACAACGTACTCGCCATGGAGACAACGAGCGCAACGTCATCGAAAGACCAACCGCGTTTCGAACGGCAGGGTCTCGAAGCATCAGACTTGAGTATCATGACTCAAATTCTGAATGATATGGACAACTCGTTCCACAATCTGAAGAACGCCCTGCGACTACTTGAGGCGCCAAGGACTATACTGCTGAATTGAAACGGGATGCAACCAGACTCTCGGAAGTTCTTCGTGATTGGATGTTGAGGCCAAAGCTCAGCAAGCCTGAAGAAAACGCTGAGCTACCTCCAGCGGCAAGGAAACTGATCAGGGAGATTTACGACATCGTCACACGGAAACAGGATCGCGGTGAAGAATCTTGGGTATATACGATCAAATCAAAGACTCAGGAGCTGGAACTGTGTATGTCTGACAAGAGGCAGGCACATCCAGAAGAGTGAAGGCCGATGAATCCACAGAGTGCGGAGCGTGAGTGGGAATGACCCGTGGTCATTATGACTCTGGCCAATGTGTGCCTTCTAGCAATGCCCGAAGTGGACTCCAGCATTTTTGACCCACCTCCGAGCTTTGAACAGATCGCGCAAATGGCCGCCAAAGGCGAGCTGGAGAGTGAGGAGGACCTTGGCCACGGGGGAAGTCAGATGCCAAAGAAGGACCGGAAGCATCTGATGAACGAAATAACCCGAATCAACTTAGAGCCCAATGATGAAAGCGCAGAAGAGATGATGAGCAGGTATATCGCGCTCTACGGGGCAGTGTGGACTACCAGGAACAAGGTCAGAAGAATCATTCAAATTGCCGAATGGAGTGATAGTGACGAGGAAGGCGAATCGTTGCTAGATCATGAAGACTACATGAGAGAAGCCGAGGATTCTGATTTTAACGACGAAGACTATGAGAAGGATGAAGGGGTCAATACACCTTCTGCTAGTGCCGACGAGGAAGAAGGAGAAGGAGAGTAGGGGTTTCAAACCCTACCCAGACAGCAGGACTACGAAAGAGGAAAAGAGAATAGGACAGACGAGAGCAGTGCTCTGAGAGGTCTACGGAAATATGTTGGCCAGAGGTCGCCCTCCCAGTGAGGGTGGTGGTATGGTGACCTCAGTTAGCTGAATGACCCATGGTGATGATTGACAATGTGGGCACATTCTCTGGGCTGGAAAGTGCACGTCGAGATCAGTGCGCTGTACAAGACAGGGCTGATGACAGGCTGAACCCCCCAAAAAATACAACAGATGCTAGCGGACGCACTTCGTCTAATTACCTAGCACCTACTGGATGCTTCTTGGCACAAACGACGGACCACGATACGAGGGCGTGACGTGATAATATGCTGCTGCCCCTGCATCAAGTCCCGATATGGGTTAGTCCCTACAATGACTACCTTGGGCTTCGACTTCCGATACATTATTCTATTCTCCACGAGGGCGCACATCAAGTATGATGCCGAAAAGATGAAGTTGTCCCTATCTACACCTACGGAGTTGTACCCACCCGTGCCACCCACACCTCCAATCCGGTACTCGGTATGTTTTGTTCTCGGTACTTGTAGTGTTGTGGTTAGTCAAAGGGTCAGACTAACAGTTCCAACAAAGTTGTCAAAAACCCAGACACGGGAAAAACAGTGGGGGCAAAAGACGAGACTATCGAAAACCGCGACAGTTGAAGGAGAGCAAGAATATGATTGAAACTGGGCGCTCCCTATAGGCACCTCTGCAGAGTCATGGACTAGCTACTTGTAAATTTGGGATGTTGCGGTTCAGACCCTCTCCTCATGAACGATTGCGCCACTCTTGCTCACTTCGTCCAGCTCCTTGACGGCGATTTCGCGCGCCCGCTCTGACGACACGCACTGGTACGTCTTGAATTGACTGCGCGGGACCTTGTTGATGAACATCTCGTCGATCTCCTCCAGCGACCGGCCCTTGGTCTCTGGTATCAAGAGGAAGAAAAACACTGGTAAAAATCCCCAAAGTCAGCCGCAGGTCTTAGAACCCACACAAGGGGTGTCGGAGAATACCCACCGAATGCCACGGCGTTGGAGCCGGCCCAGATGTAGCCGTACTTCGCGCCCCAGTTCAGGTTGTTCGCGTTCAGGAAATACGGTGTGCAGTACGAGATCAGCCCTGCGAATTCATGGTCAGCCAGGTCAGTCGAATTACAGCGCGCAAAACTCACAGTTGAAGAAGTAGTTGATCCCAGTGCCGAGACCGACGCTGAAGACTCGCAGGCGGGAGCTGACAAGTTCACCAGCAATGGGCCAGGTGATGGTGCCGGTGAAGCCGTTGTAGAAGAAGCTGAACATGAGGGCGAAACCCACAAGCGCTTGACCGGCGCTCTTTCCATGGCCAGCGAGGCTCAACAGACCGATAACCAGCATGCAAATACAGCAGCCAGCAGCGCCGATTAGAAGCATGGAGCGGCGACCGAAGACTTTGTGCATGAGAAACATACCACACATGGCGCCGATCAGTCCGAGGCAGTTCTGCAGAATGGTAGCTTGGAATGGCTTGTCGATGCCGGCCATCTGGTAGAAGAAAGTGCTGTACGAGATGGTGAACCAGACGCCAGACGCCGCGTGCGATGCGATGGCCCCTGCTGCCAAGATGGTTCGTCGGCGATCGGTTCCCTTGAACATGTCCAGCACCGATGCTGATGACGCCAGCTCCTTTTCCTGCTCAATACCTCTCTGCATCTCGATGAATTCCTCGTTGATGAGCTCGGGCTTGAGCGATCTCCCCCGAAGCCGCTCCAATGCTCTACGAGCTTCTTCTGGCCTGTTGTGCATGAGAAGCCATCGGGGCGACTCGGGCACGAAAAACATGAAGATGCTGAGCAGGAATGGGATTGCGAACAACGAAGCCAGCGGAATCTGGTATGCCAGTCTGCTGTGCAAGTTTTTGCTGTAGTTGTCGGCCACGGCTCCGAGGATACTCCCCAGGTTCACCCAGAAACCGAAGAACGAGGCCAGGATGGCTCGATGCTGTGGAGGCGCGTATTCGACACACGCAACATTCGAGAACAGGATGAACCACCCATTTCCCAACCCGAGGAGAATCCTTCCGGCATAGAGACCTGCAAGACTGTTCGCTCCGACCTGGACACCACATGCCACCATCGATATGAGGGACGCGATCCAGATGGCTGGTTTGCGACCAAATCTATGCGCAAAGGGGCCACCCATGAGCACCGCGACGATGGTGCCGACATTGAGGAAGCTTGAAATCAGCTGTTGAGGCTTAGTGTTGATATTCCATCCCGATTTGACCTTGGGGTCCTTGTAGCCGAAGACTTCGAGGAAGCCGATCATGGCCTGGAATCCGGCAACTGCTGCGGTATCTGCATGGAGTTCAGCTTCGTGTACCGACATCACATCCAAGTGAAGCTCTCACCAAAGCCATATTGACAGTTTGCCATGCTGACCGCACAGCAGATGAGGAGACATTTCCAGTTGTCGATGAGACGGTTGTTTCGTCCTTCGCTAATCATCTTGACTTGTGGGATAACAGTCCTCGTGGTACGACAGGGCAGTATGCAAGATGTGATACATGGGAACGACGCTCCATTTGATGATTATATTGATCCTTCCGTCTGGGGCTCCTGAATCCGGGGCAAGATCGGCCGTCCAGGGGCAGAATCCCAGCCGCTTGAATTCCGGAGAGCCTGATCCGGAATGTGGCCGGTAGCTCCAACATGGACAACAAGACTATTGCTGGCACTGGGTCAATGGGTCAAGCGCCCGCATGACAGGCAAAAGCTTTCTCGCTTGACCAGTCTTTCCAGGGCTTTTTACATCTTGTCATGCGATCTACCGAGCGAGCGGAGGGAGTCTCGCCAGTGGGGCTTCTCAACATGCATACTCGTGCAAAGTAGGTAGGGGTATTCCAAGTAGATACCTCCAACTCGCATGGCTCAGGATCATATCCTACAAGAGCCTCATTGGAACCCGACTTCCCGTCCCATGTGGGTTCTGGGTTCGTGGCATTGAAGTTTTCGGCAGTTGGCCCGGTGTGGCATGCACCACAAAACCACTTTCAACGGCGCTGGTTCTTTCCAATTAGTATACACAGGGGGGACAAGTCGGCGCCACAACTGCCACTTGTCTTGTGACTCGAAGGCGAGGCGTCGATATTTCAGTTGTACACAGTTGTCGCCGGGCCAAAACTCTGGTTGTTGAAGTCACCAAACTTCTACGCTGACGAGAACGATCTCGAGAGTGCAATGGAGCAACAACAGCCCAGTCGGCGGCCGATGACTGCCTGCCAGAAAATACTGGTCCATCATGCGCTCGGCCTTGAGACTCCGTACGTGGAACCAGGGACCGTAATCCGCATCGCTCCAGATTGGTTTCTGGCGTCTGAAGTTGCTTGGTTTGGCATGAACAAAAACTACGAGCGCATGGGACGTCCTGGCATTCGGCGCAGAGACAGGTTCTGGCTGGCAGGGGACCATGTCGTGGATCCACGAGTGAATCATCAGGCGTACGAGAAGTCTCTGATCGAGGCGTGCGACCAAATTGCTAAGGAAATGGACCTGGGAGACAACTACGCTGGGCACAACACCACCATCATGCATACAGAGTATTATCGTTCTCGGTGTCAGCCTGGTATGCTGGTTATTGGCGCCGACTCTCACACGTCTTCAGCTGGTGCGCTAGGGAGCCTTGCAATCGGCGTGGGCGCAACCGATATGATCCTGCAGCTTGTCACTGGCGAGACATATCTCGAGGTCCCAGAGATTGTCCGAATCAACTTCATCAACCGACCACCTCTTGGGACCAGCGGCAAGGACGTTATACTCGGGGTGATGCGAAAACTGCGCAGAAATACCGTTGCAGCTGGCCGGCTCGTTGAGTATACCGGAGAAGGACTTCAGTACCTGTCATGCGACGCCAGATTCGCCATCGCGAACATGACGACCGAGTTCGGCGGAATTGGCGCCTGTGTTGTTCCCGACGGAGTCACCATGCAGTACATCCAACGTCGAAGAGATCCACGACATAAATCGGACAGCCTCTATTTCTGGCCAGACGACGATGCGCAGTACGCCGAAACATATGATGTGGACCTATCCGAACTGGAGCACTTCATTGCGCTGTACCCTTCTCCAGACAATGTTGTGCCCGTCTCAGAAGCAACGGCACAGCTCCAACACCTGCAAGGTGTCTTCATAGGAGCCTGCACCACCACGGAAGAAGAGCTGATTCTGGCTGCGTTGGTATTAAAGGAGGCGATGTCTCAAGGCTGGAAACCTGAGGCGCAGGGACTACGACGTGTCACTCCCGGGTCCAATTCCATCATCAATCGCCTCAAGGAACTAAACCTTCTCGAGGTGTACGAACAGGCCGGGTTCGAGATCGGTGCGCCTGGATGCAGCTACTGCGTGGGCATGGGAGTCGACAAGGCCGGGAAGGGGGAGGTGTGGCTGTCTTCTCAGAACAGAAATTATAGGGATCGCATGGGCCCCGGGTCCATCGCCAACATCACCTCTGCAGCGACGGTGGCCGTCTCCAGCTTCTCCATGTCACTGCAGAATCCCTCGGAGATCCTTGCTAAGATTGACATGGCCGAGTTTGATGCCATGAGGAGATACGGTGCACAGGAGGCACGAGAGTCACCACAATACGTCGAGCCGGAACTCCTTGCCGCTGCACCAACGCCAACCAAGGGCGACGCAGAGGTATCCCCATCATCTGCAGAAGAAAAGCCGGCGCCCTCGCTTCCCGAGTCGATTCGAGGGAAAGTGCAGCGATTCGGAGACAATGTTGACACAGACAGCATCATCCCGACCGACAAGTGCCATTCCCACCTCACCCAAGAAGAAGTCGCCCGTGGCGCATTCTGCTACACTCGACCAGAGTTCTATGATCGCGCACAGGCAGGGGCCTCGATCGTGGTCGCCGAGAAGAGTTTTGGCTGCGGCTCTTCGCGCGAACAGGCGCCCAAGGCCCTGAAGTGGGCGGGCATCCAGGCCGTGATCGCCAAGTCGTACGCCTTCATCTACCAGCGCAATCAAGTCAACAACGGCCTGATGGGGATCAAGCTACTGGACGAGGACTTTTACCGGCTCGCCCAGGAAGGGGAAGAGGTCACGATCGATGTCAAGAACCGCAAGATCCACTGTCAGGGCCGGACGTGGGACTTTCGACTAGATCGCATTCAGGAACAACTCCTCGCCGAGGGCGGATTGATCAGCACGTACGAGAGGTACGGACCCGGGTTGTTCTCGAAGCTGCAGAGTCTGGATCAGAAGACGAGCAGAAGGTCTTTACAAGACGGTCCCGATGCTGGGTTTGTTGAGGAATCATCAGCCAAAGCCACGTCTTTGGAATGGTGAGACGGGTCGCTTAGGGCCTATACATATTAGGCCATCACATCAAGACCTGAAGAGAAGGATGACCACGGAAATAGAGAGACACACAGGCTCGCGAATCAATTCATATGCAAATTCTTCTTATTACAACTCTACCAAAGGCTTTAACCGTGGAAGGGGTTTTGGGGGGGATTCCCATCTGGACCAGCTAAGATGGATAGTACTCGAGCCCATATTCGCTGGATCCTTCGAGTGTGTGGATTGGCTTGCCGGCCTTTTTCAAGCGCTCCAGCTCCTGTCGTTTCATTTCCTCTTGCATCTGCAATTGAGCGCATAGGCAGTCAGCATCGCTGAACTTGGAGCGGCCGACCAGAAGAGAGCCAGTAGACTTGACAGTCTCTGAGGTGTTGTCCTCGGAGAGAAAGAAAACGTACCTTTATCCTCCCACCCGCATTGGGAAGTAACTCCCTCGGTGCCGTAATTTTCCACTCGGGCAGACCCTCCGGCCGACCCAGGTCCTTGAGTGTCTTGGCCTCGACGAGGCTATACTTGCTGTCGGGCCTGTTGTAATTGAAGGGCTCCTTGAGGGCGACGGGCGGGTTCGTGATGATGCGGACGTTTCGGAGCAGGTTGCGCGACGCCGAGTGCAGCATGAACGGGTGGAGGAAGTAGACGTCGCCGACGTTGCCGGTGGCTTCGTGGAAGGACTCGTCGCGGCAGAGGCTGGGGTCTTGGACCCACGAGTTCCACAGCTTTCGGCGGTCCGGGTTCGACTTGGGGATCTCGGGGGATCCTCGAGGCGCGAGATACGGCGTGGCGCCCCGGGGCATCGAGTACTGCCGAGTGGTGGTGAGGGAATGTACTCATATGTGTGTGTGTATACGCAAGACTGGCCTGTGGTGAAAAGGAACGTACCAGTCTCTCCGCCACCAACTTTATTCCGTCCGTACAGATGACGGTGCCGCCTCCCTTGGGCTTGATCTCGGTCAACAGGGGAATCACTAACAGTGCTTGCTCGGGCGAGTCCAGGAAGTGGGTGAACCAGTCGCCGTCGCAGTGCCAGTTGTCGAGGGACCTCATGTCCAACGGGTCTGACTCCTTGTACTCGGGTTTGCCCAGGTTGGGGATGAAGCCGTCTTTCCAGAATTTGCACCTGCATCGCCGATGGATGAGTACCATTGACCTGAGGGAATGTATATATCTATGTACGTATATGCGAGTCTAATACATACCATTCAGCCACTCGATCCTCCCCTCCCACCAACTCACACATGGCTGCGTACGCCTTGGGCGCGTGTTCCTTGATCGAGACGACCGTGTGGCCAGGCATGTTCAGCTTCTCCGTCGGCCATGTCGACTTGTCCTCCGGCGAGGCGCCGAGTCTCGTCCAGATGGAGCTGGTCCATTTCTCAGCGAACTCGGGGGAGAAGCAGTTTTCGATCTTGATGAAGCCGTGGTCCATCCAATGCTGCTTCTGGTCCTCGGTCAAGGAGAAGTCGGTCCATTCGCTGATCTTTCCTGGCATTTTTAGGGAGACTTGACTTGTCTTCACATGGGTTGATACTGCTTAGCTAGCCTTGTTGGCCTCGTCGGTGAGGATCGGCCATGGCAGATATAGATGGTATTTGTACTTGTAGCCGCACTTGTCCCCGTAGACGCCAGATGCTGGACACTGGACGCCCTGCGATTGCGACTCCGACGTATGGGAAAAGCCTATGGCCGTCGTCCCCGGGAATTAGCCTAATTGACAAGTAGGTAAACGGAAGACAACGAATGAATTGCCATTGTCTCTCTCAGAATATTCCTAGTCGGCCTTCCTCCGGGGCCTTTGAGCCTTTATGGTCTCCTTGGCCGGTCATGCCCATATTCCCGCGGGGGATTGAGTTATCCGAAAACATCAGGTTTCTTTGACGAATGGGTGACGAAGAAGATAGATTAGCAACCTGCCAGACGCCGCATTTGTCCTCCTCAGTTATGTATCATGAGACCCGGTTTCCTGGTTTCCTCGTTTCCTGGCATTTGACTCCATCCAACTGGCTACCTCCATCCTCGACTGTATATATCCGTGTAACCAAAACCCCCTACACCTCACCTCATGACTTCCCTTCCTCAGTAGCACTGTTGGCTGGACCACTCTCACCCTTTTCAATATTCTCCCGCCGGAGTTGATTCCGCTTGCCCAAGATGCGCAGGGTGCGTTCGCGCTCTAGCTCGGTCATCTGAGCCCAATTGTCGATGCGCGAGAGGGTGCCGTCTGAATTGATGACCAGCGGCCCGAGGGCGTCCAGCTTGAAGGTTTGGGATACCTCTCCATCTGCATTAATTGATGTTGACGCGTCCTGGGGAGCTGGGAGCGCGAGCGGAGTTGATTCAGATGTTTTTGCGGTGTCGTCCTTGTCGTTTGCTGGTCGTTGAGTGTCTGGATTTTCTGACTGATTTGCAGACATGATTTGATTGTGTTTTGTCTTCTTTTTGGAGGGTTTGTCCTGGGTAGATCGACGATGCTCACTGGAAGTTGCGTTTTACTTGTCTTGCATTTGGATATGGAGGAATGATTTCATCTCTACACGTTGTCGACGAATAAATCATTGTATAAATAATTATGCCTTGACAATTGCCAATCCTCCTTCTTGACCCTCGCTGTCGCTCGTCGCGCCTGGTAGAAGCTTCCAGGGGCTCCGCTCCACTCCACACCAGCCACTTTTCGAACATTCTCCAACTTTTGCTTTGCTGCTCTTCAACACAAACACTACCCAGTTGGGGGTGCCATGGTGCCTATTCATTTGGGTACCAATCGGAATTGATCCTGGCAAAGATAACATGTCCCTCTACTTGTAGCTTCTGGACAAAGTGGTGTGTGGCTGTTGGCAGACGAGCGCGGCACAGCACACGGGATTCGGAATACGAGGTACAAGTGCAGACTGACTCAATTTGTACATGATGATTCTAGCAATGGCCTACCGCATTCCACATTCTGCTTCAAAGCCTCCCCAACATCTACAGCTTCGCCAGAATTTGGCCACCATCACCGCTCCCCATGACAATCTCATCGCTCTGATAATAAGGGTTAAATGTCTGCTTGTTTAGCGGATTCAACACGTGTGCGCGGTGGAAGAGGTCCTCATAGACCCGGCCGTCGTAGCGACCAAGGGCACTATTTTTTTTTGGTGAGTTGTTAGTTTCCCATTTTTCAGAAGTTGCCTGGGGAAAGGGAAACAGGGATGATACTGACCTATCAAGCAAATAATCTGGGATGGCCCATGCATCGACAAGGCGCACCGCGTGTGGTCTGATCCGCGCCATCAACTCCAGCACCCGAGCCGGCAACTCGTTCAGATCCGCCGAAGTGACTGCGCCAGAGTTCTGGAATTCGCGAGCTTCCGAGTCCATGGTGTAGAGGGCAAACAGGCGGAAGAGGTCGAGGAGAACAGCACGCGTCGACGCATCGAGGTGAGCGATCTCGTTACTCCTGCTGTCTGCAGCGACGGCGGCGTAGAAATTCGACACCAACATTGCCTGCGAATAGGCCCTGCTGAGCTTGTGGAACTCGATGAGCAGGCTGTTCCACGACTTTTTCTGGATCTCGCGCGCCTCGTACGCCCGGTACGCCATGCTGGCCATGCGCCAGGTGAAAGCGTCCACGATGGCCTTGTCGCTCCTCAGCACGTCGAATTTGGGCTCTCGAGCCCGGGCGGACAGATACGTCTGGATATGCTCCTCGGTCTGGCTCAGTGACTGGCTCTTGTTGGGCGCGTGTACCATGTCCTTGACCTTCTTGATCAGATACCGGGCCACTTGCTGCGTGATCATCCAGTTGTCGCCCTCGACCGTCGGCTTGGAGAGGTAATCCGCATTTGCCTGCACGAGGCCGGTACCTCCTCCGAACCCGTGGCCGCCCATCGAGCGGCGACAAGTCTCGATCCCATCCGCCGCGAGCGTGGTGGCCAGACTCTTCAGCCCGGCCGACGTGCTATGCAGCTCCGAGAGCGTCGCCTGGTCGACCGTGTCGATTGTCTTGTCGTTCTTGCGCGTGCGCTCGTACAGCCGCCGCATATACGCGCCCGCGTAATGCAGGGCAAACGTCGTGGCCAGCAGGGGCAGAATGCGAATCTGTACCGTCGTGTAGTCGAGGACAGCCGTCTCCAGCGGTTGCGTTGGGTTGTCCTGGTCGCGGAATTGACGTCGGATGGACAGATAGCGCACCGCAACCGTCACGGCGCGAGCCAGCACGAGACGGGCGTTCATGACAATGACGGAACGACCTCGAGTGAGCTGGCCATAGACTGACGCGGGGTTCTTGGGCTTAGTATAGACCCCCGTCTCTGGGTCGAGGCGAGAATGCCTGGACAGCATGGCACTGTGGGGGATACTATTCATCGTGATTAGCCAGGATTAAAGGGGAGGAGAGACAGGATCCTCATACCGGTGCTGATGAAACAAGCAATACGCGTTGTCCATGGAAGCGTATCCATACTTGGGACCTATATCACCGACAACGATACTCTTGGGCGGTTGATGCGTCTTCATGTCGCGGATCTGGACCAGGAACGCATGCGGGCCGTAGGACTTGTAGGTCCCATTTTCAGGCAACATGAGCTGGGCAATGACCACGGCATAGTTTGCCGTTCGACCCAACGTGCCGTTCCACCACTTACTCGCCGTGATGGTCGGACTATGGAGGATGAATTCCTTGGTGGCGGGATCCCAGCGCGCCTCCGTCTCGATGCCGCGCACGTTGCTCCCGTGACCCAGTTCCGTCTGGGCATACGCCCCAATGACCTCCCACGCGGCGATCTTGGGCATCCAGTACGCGCGCTGCTCGTCGCTCGCCTGCTCCCGCACGGCGGCCGTGAAGAGCGAGATGTGCAGATGATACGGCTGGATGTCGTCGACGAGGTACTCGGCCATGAGGAAGTCGTCGTCGGTCCACCCGTGCTTGTCCTGGAGCTGTCTCATCCGCTTCCCTCGCGCCAGACCCAGCTTGTACCGGTCCGGTCGCGACAGGTTTGCTTGGTTGGACTTGGAAAAGACCTTGTCTCTGCCCAGGATGTCCAGTACCCGTCTTTGCCGCTCCAAGTACTCCGACCCCATCAAGTGCTCAGACAGCTGGGGGATGTTGACGCCGGAGCATTTTCGCTCGTTCGCAATGACTGTCGCGCCATCGGGCGCCGCAGGCTTGAGATTAGCGCTGAAGTCACTCATGGCTGCTGCTTGTGGGTAGGAGAAAAAGTTGAAACTCTGTGGTGACCCTGTCGAACCGTGTCGAGAGTCTTCTTGGAGATGAGACTTCACGATGGTAAGAATTTTCCTGGCATTAATGTAGTGTCGGCAATGAATGGTACAGTAATATCTACGGATACTCTCGTCGGCACTGGTCAGCCAGCCTCACCTGATATTGGAGCATTGGTTTTGCTGAAGGACTTGCCGTTGAGCCATGTGCGTGACAAGATGTGGAGCATTATTGTTTATTCAAGGACTAGCCAGGCATTTTTTTCCAACAGGGCTCATGGATCACGGTCGAAGTCAAGGCAATTGTCCGAAACGGGAAATATCCGAATGCCTTATAATAATAGCGGGGGATCATTATCCTCGGGGTGTTGCCTGTTAGCTAGTGCGACATGGACCTCGTGATGCAGGACAAGTATCCGGGATGCGGTTTCAGGTTTTGGATAGGTCCGTTGAGCGACCCATACCCTTGATACTGTCTCTAGCGGTGTAATTATCTAGTGGTGGCGGCATGTGATATCGCCAAACTTCTAAGTGCGGCGACTTGGACCGGCGATTCTGTGAACCGGCGATTTCGTCCACCGGTGATTTTGCTTAATTTTCGATAGAATCTACCTCCAAATTTGGCTGGCACTCGCTTTCTGTTGAACATCAATCTGCATTCTGCTATTGCCGACCTCAATGTTGCCTGTATAATTGATGTAAACAGACGCTAGTCTGCTTTAGTAGACACTATTCCTGTTACGGATAGTTCAGCCAAATCGCCGTTGTATGAAATCGCCGTCTAAATCGCCGCCCTGAGTCCTTCCGAAAGGCGAAAAAAAAGGCTTAGCAATTCTTATGTCTCCCCAATATCGGATATTGTCTCCGAGAGCGACCGGTACCTTGTCCCTACGCAAATCCTTCTCACACAGATCCTCCCTCGCATCATTGACTCGTCACAAACCCACGACCAAGACCACCTTGGCTGGCTTCCTGACACCGAAACACAGGCCCGACTTGTCCATATCATAAGCAAAGCATATCGGTGCTTGTCCCTCTAGCTCTGATAGCGAGGGTTCACCGGATGGAACCATGTCCATCATGCTGCCTATGAAATCATCGTCCGACCTCTCTTAAACCTTGTTGTCGGGGATCTCTTCAACATGGCGTACATGGTCCATATCCATAACGTATTTTTCCTCGTACGCCTTCTGTTCATGAAGACGAGCGAGATTGGCTGCGGAAATGGCACTGTGTTCGGCATCCTCCATGGCTCGTAGAGGCATGGCATGTCCCGTTTTCGCCTTGCGTCTTTTCGCCTCCCAGAGCAGCCACAACGGCAAGCTGGCAAAGCTGATGATGGTAAATGCGATAGTGGATGACGCAGCCGCGAAGCCTGGCAAGTACCAAGGGGCGTCTGAGCTTGGGAAAATCTGCGAGCATTAGCTTTTGTGACCTGTATGAAACGCTCTAAAGAGATCGCTTCTTACCTGAGGACCAATGATACTTGCGATCGATAACGATGCAATGGCAGTCGCTCCACCGATGGCTTGTTCCGCCGCTCCATACAATGTCGAGGTTCGATATGCGAGTGCAGCTGGCTGTGCGATTGAGACCATATTGCCGAGGAACGCCAGTCCGTAAAGCTGGATCGGCGTCATATCACCGAAACTCTTCTGTGCTGCCACATGGGTCCAGATGGCGAAGCAGGGAATAGCCATGGCTGCCGGGATGATATAATGCCAGATTCGCTCACGCGTCCAGTCCGAGTGCCAACTCCAGAAAGTATATACGACAATAGCCACAAAGTACACGGCCGAGGTGTATTCGTTGGCCTTGGTGCTGCTGAATTTGGCAAACTGCGATCCTTTAGTGAGACAGGCTCGAAAAAAAAAGGTGAAGAACAGCAACTTACCACTTTCAAGATAGTTGGCAGGAAGGTCCCGAGAGCCACAGCGACGATCAACAGGCAAAGATAGGACACGAAGAAGACATATGTTGACGGTCGAGTCATAACGTTGAAGAAAGCCGGCCAGTCCCATGTAACGTCTGTCTTTCGAGTTGCTCCACGGCCAAAACGATTGACGGCAATGTAACGTTCTGAGATATGTTTAGCAAGATATTCCGTACCCTCGGGCGGAGGCAGTACACCATACCTCGCTCAGACAATGATTTCGAATCCTCGGGGAAGGTCAGGAGGAGAAAGTGCACAGGAATGGCACAGACAATCCTATACCACAGTTAGCATCCAGCTCTCAAGACAATTTTTGGTGAACCGAAGAGCAAGAACTCACGGCATGGCTCCCTCGATGATAAACAGCCATCGCCAACTCTCCAGCCCACCTTTTCCGTTGAGCTTCTCGTGTCAGCACAGTGTGTTTCTAGGGGGGGCCAGATCTCGAAGACCTACATGATCGATTCCCACGGCCAAAAACCCTCCAACTCCTGAAGCGAGGGAATTGGCAGCATGGAAGACACCAATCCGCCAGGCTCGCTCGTGCGGCTTATACCAGAAGGAAAAGTACATGATGCAGGCGGGCACGACGCCGGATTCGGGAACACCCAGGAAGAAGCGGGCAGCAAGCAAGCCCGCTCTGCTGTGAACGGCACCGATGCACATGACAATCGCGCCCCAGAGAACCATGATGACGGGAAAGTATAGTTTCCCAGAGAAGCGCTTCATCAACAGATTGGACGGGATAAGCAGGACGGTGACCATGAAGTAAGTGACGGATACGGCCTGTCTCTTCATCAGTATTTAGAGACCCTCAGCTTGTGGCGGCAATACCCACCCAGTTGAAGTCCGATCCCTTCAGATGTAGAGTCTCTTCGAAGCTGCTAGACTTGCCAGCTTGCAGGACATTGACGAATCCCATATTGGCCCGGTCCAGATATGCCAGGAAGTAGATGATGCAGCAAGGAAACAAGACTCGTGCGTCAAGCTTCCTCACCAGCTTCCGCTCCTCCTCCTCACTCCAGTCCTGGATTGCTGCAACATGCTCGATCCTATCTTGGCTGCTTGCTGTTGAGAGTTAGTAATCAGCTTCAAAGAGTCTCGCTGCACTGTTCGGCGAACTGACCATGGTGACCATCAACACGCTTTGGCCAGAAGGCGTTACGGAGACCCCAGCCTCCAATGTAGATGCCCTCAGCCTCGGCGGCTGCCTTTGCTTCTTTCCAGCCAAACATTGTTGTCACGATATTGCTTCCTTCGGCCGATGTACCTTGCAAAGTGGGGGAGGTGACAGAACAATAGTCACACCACAGACAGTCCAAAGGTCAAACCCTCTCATATAGACCCCTGGGGAATGCGGTAGGCATAGTATCCACGTGTGCTCCATACGGGGCCCCAGATACCGAGTATACAGGAACGAGGACACACTAGCGACGGAATGTGGCCGGCGAACCGACCTGTCCCCTCCCAATACCCCAATCGTGGTGGCGACGGCGATTGCGACACGGGGATTTCCATTCTAGGAAATCGACTCAATGGCTCTCTCCAAGATAAATCCGACCCCTCATGAGGACGGAAGCTTGCGCAATTCTCCTAGAACAGAAACGAGGCTGAGGGGCCAAGAGGAGGAGCGAAAGTCAAATATTGCCCTCGTTGACGGGTTGATATTACCAAAGCTCGAGCCTGTCTCCTGATCTATTCCTTTTCTCTCCCGGTTGAACACGAGATAGATTGTTGCAGATTGCCATCATGTCAATCCGGTCAGATGATCTAGCAGAGTTGCCCTTGGATGGCCCTTCAGCCGCCGTTATTGTCGACCGTGTCAACTATCCCGACGATCGAGCGCAATGGGTACCGAAACACCAAGGCCCTAACGTCTTCCCGAACTTCTTCCTGTTCAGCCGCTTGCTGCGTTGGTGCTATAGGCCCAATCTTGTCGCTGTCAAGGACACTACTTTCGGCTATACAGCCGACTACACTCAGCTCCTAACTGATGTCCTCCATCTTCGGAATGTGTTGAGACAGACGCTGCCGCGACATGTTGTCCAGAAGCTCGACAGAGACGAAGAAGTCTTCATCAACCTTCTCGGGCCTGGTGGCTATGAATTCGTCGTGGGCTTTTTCGCCTTGATGGCGCTGGGTGCCGTCATTGTCCCGATATGTAAGTGGCTTCTCTGAACCTCAGCACTTTCAATGTGTTAAACGGATGCAGCCCCTGATCTTCCTCCCAAGGAAGCAACATACTATGCCACCAAATCAAGGGCCTGTGCCGTCCTGGTTGCACAGAAGAGCGTGCCGCTGGCACGGGAGCTCGAATCGATAGTTCGCCAACAGCACAACGAGAGTTTCCGTGCCATTCAGATCACGCCGCATGTCATGCAGAAGCCCCTGGATCCAAGCCAGATACAGATTTCGTCGGATCCGTATTTCGATCTGAACAAGTCCGGTCTGGTCATCTTCACGTCGGGCACAAGCGGGCCCCCCAAGGGAGGAGTCAAGCGGAGAGGCTTCCTCTACGACGTGGCTACATCCTTCAGCGACCAACAGGGGATCAAGGAAGGGGACATGGTATTGCATGTGCTGCCTGTGCACCACGCAACTGGTGTCACCGTCACTTTAATTCCTTTCCTGTACAGTGGAGGATGCATCGAGTTCCGCAGCGGTGGGTTCAACGTCGAATGGACCTGGGAACGAATTCGACAAGGGGGTCTATCCTTCTTTTCGGGAGTGCCGACCATCTATATGCGCCTGATGGCCTATTATGAACAGCGGCTGTCAAAACTGCCACCGCAGGAACTACAGGAATACGTCAACGGCTTGAACGAAATCAGGGCCCTGCTCTGCGGCACCTCAGCCCTGCCTCGGCCTCTGCAACAGAAGTGGACGAAACTGAGAGGCGGTCGAGCGATCTTGACACGCTACGGTGGTACAGAGTTTGGAAATGCCTTCACAGTAACGCCGCGGTCACAAGGCGTGCCAGATGGCTCTGTAGGGGAGAAGGCGCCAGGGATTGATCTCAAACTCTCCAACGGCGATGAAGGAGAGGTGCTCATCCGAAGTCCCATCTTGTTCTCCAAGTAAGCTGCTGTCTTTTGTCTTCAAACTCACTTCCAACTGATGACTGACCTACGCAGGTACCTGTTTGACAAGGAAGCGACGGCGAATGCCCTCGATGCTGATGGCTATTTCAAGACTGGAGACATTGCCCGTCGGGAAGGGAAATACTACTTCATCCTGGGTCGAGCATCCATCGACAGTAAGAAATCCCATTGAGTCCACCGTATCACCACTGACTTGATTTCCAGTAATCAAAAGCGGTGGCTACAAGATATCCGCGTTGGATATCGAACGAGAGATCTTGGGTCTTGGGTACGTCGCCGAGGCCATGGTGGTCGGTGTCGAGGACGAGGAATTTGGTCAACGGGTTGCCGCAGCACTAGTCCTCCAGCCAGATGTAAGTAACGATGGGTCTATGTGTGGTATATTGAGCGAGCTAACCAGAATCCCAAGGCACCACGAGACCTGACGTTGGAAAAGCTTCGGCGCGATCTGAGAGGGACGCTGGCTGGGTACAAGATGCCCACGCTCCTCCGTGTCGTGGACGAGCTCAAGAAGAACGCCACGGGCAAGGTTATCAAGAAGGTCCTTGTCCAGGAACTGTTTCCCCCTGAAGGACATGCCGACGTGCAACGATGGGTATCTAAGAAGCGGGAGAGCAGGCTTTGATTTCGTACATGGCTGTCAGGGTGGTGCAAGGTCCTGAAGGAGGGATAAAATCCCCAGTCACCTAGATTTGTTATATATACCAAGTATAGACACCTCTATAAGACGTTCCAGGGAGAAGACATCGGGCTTCTTGAACCTGATCTGAGACAATTCACCAGCACCATTTCACCAAGACTCTCTACTTCGCAATCTTTAATCCCACTCATTGGCACATTACTCCAGGACCTCTCTACAATTTGACCTTTGGCTCCCTCGTCGTCTGCTTATGATGGACGTAACTCACAGCCCGATACGCCGAATGAGCCTGACCCCATAGCTCGTTCCTCAACAAGCCATAAACCCCCATTTTCGCCTTGGACTTCCACTGCTCGGCGATCTTGACAGCTTCCTCGAGCATCCGATCCGGCGGGGCGATGACATCCACGATCCCGTCCTCGAGCGCTTCCTTGCCGGTATACCGGTGCGCCTCGAGCAGGACCTTTCTCGCGACCTTGGGCGCGAGTTTCAGCCGCAGCAGCGACCCCATGCCGTCGTGGTGCAAACCGGCAATCACGGGGGGCATTTGCCAGAACCCGCGCTGCGAGTTCATCACGCGATAGTCATGCGCGAGGGTGAGAAGACAGGCACCGCCCATGACGTGGCCGGTTATGCACGCGACTGTCGGGAAGGGGAAGTCAAGGATAGTGGCGAGGAGCTGGCTCTCTACGTTAGAAGGGAACCAAAAGTGCCTCCTGGGGAGGAAACAAGAAGGGGAGGGGTTGTGCCAACTCACAGGATAGAAACCGTCGCATGAAGCAAACATGTTGGTTTCTCGCTCGTCGAGATCGAGTCCCTGCGATACATAATGTTAGAGCTGCTTATAGCGGAGAAGAACAGCTAATCGTCAACTGACCGTGGTGAAGAATTTGGCATCGCTGCCAGTCAACACCACCGCGCCTTCGGCATCTTGACCCAACTCCTTCTGGATCGAGTGATATGCTCGGATGAGCTCCTGACAGCAAGCAACGTTGAGACGATTCTGCGGGGGTTTTCTCAACGTGATAATGAAGACGTCGCCTTTGCGCTCGACGCTGAGGTACTGGTAGCCCATCTTGTTGCCGATCTTCTGCCGCGATGGTAGTTGTCACCTGAGAGTCCAGAGTCCTTTTGTTATATTCCAGACGGTCTATTTTAGTCCCGTCTTGTTGAATACCGCTGAGGGTTCTCCAGAGTTTTCCGCAGATTGACCGAGCAACTCAGGTCGTTCCTGTGCTAGTGTGTGGAGAAGATGACAGACACAATCGCATTTGGCAAATGTCGGGTGGAGGCTGGGGATTACCGTATTAGGGAATTCCCGATACTCTGCCCGCAGATCAAGTCAAGGACTAACTAGCAACCAGCAACCTACCTAGGTCCAAGTGGACGTCCAGGATACCGGAGTACTGTGGGTAGTTTGCCGTTAGCCGGAGCTTGACATGACTTAGACTATGGCAGTAACAACGCGTCCGCCGACAGTATATTCATATCCTCTGGACTTGGACATGGTGTCCCGTGTCGTCGGCAAGCCCATGTTCTTCACTCATCATGTCTCGAAACATCCCAGTCCAGCCAAAGGATTCCGACTTCACATTATTCCTTTGGGGAGGTGAGGAGAAGCTAGAGCGAAGGAAGACTCTGCTCAAAGCCTTGATTGGCAATCCCATATTCGACAAGAAGAATGTCACTCTGCCGTCGTTGGCCCGCAAAGATGCGTGGACTCGGGCGGCGTTGCAGAGCCGAGAGCTCATCAGACTCAAGTTTGAACAGAACTGGCCTCATCGCCATTTTATGGAAGCCATCAAACTGACGGACAATATGCTCCCTGTCCAACCACAATTTAGAAGTATGTTCTCCGTCCGTTGTATAGATGTGATGATGGTGGAAGATGCGATTTTGACATTTTGTTACTAGTCTTCATGTCAAACCTGGAGCGGCAAATGTCGGACGAACAAAAGAAGATCTGGATCCCCAAGGCTGAGCGGTTCGAGATCTTCGGCTCGTACTGCCAGACCGAGCTGGGCCACGGATCAAACGTCAAGGGCATTGAGACGACAGCGACTTTCGACCCCGACACCGACGAGTTCTTGATCAACTCACCAACCATCAGTAGCACCAAGTACTGGATCGGTGCTACTGGGGCGTGGGCTACACATGGTATTGTTGTAGCACGCTTGATAATCAAGGGCAAGGACTACGGCAACCATTTATTCCTGGTTCAGCTGCGCAAACTCGATACCCAAGAGCTCATGCCAGGATGTGAGATCTATGAACTCGGTCCCAAAGCGTTCCAGGGCATGCTGGGGACGGATAATGGTGCTCTTCGGTTCCACAATGTCCGCATCCCACGCTCTCAGATGCTCGCCAGAAACGCACAAGTCCTCAGAGACGGCACCTACGTCCCGCCAAAGAATCTCAAGCACTCGTACGGGTCAATGGTGACGGTGCGTGCTCTCATGGCCGAGATCACAGGCTGGGACCTCTTGAAAGCCGTCGCCGTGGCATACCACTACACCACTTTCCGAAGGCAATTTTCGAATCGCAAAGATGGCTCTGAAACCCGCGTGTTCGACTATGCGAGTGTGCGATACCGATTGCTTCCACTGCTTGCCAAGGTGAGACTTGTATCAAACAAGGCATATCAATGGACTTAATTAACAATTCTTAAAAGGCCACAGCGCTTGTCGTAGTCGGGCAAGCTATCAAGCGTGCCTATGATGACTACACGGCAAATTACTTGAAGACTGACGACACCTCTCAGCTGGAAGATCTCCACCTCCAGACGGTCGGTGCCAAGGTCTACTCGACTGAGATTACGGGATACGGCGTGGAAACCTGTCGCATCGCCTGCGGCGGCCATGGATACAGCGCCCTGTCAGGATTTGGCCGGATGTACGCCAACTCTATCAACTCCGTCACCTACGAGGGCGACAACTATGTGGTGGCCCAGCAAGTACCAAGGGCTATCCTCAAGCACTTCAAAGCGTATTGCATTCCCATCTTCGCCGTTCTGAGAATTTATACTGACGAATCGACAGTGGAACTGAATCATCCCTTCCCTCGTTGTCATACCTGTCTTTTCTGCGCGATACCGCAACGCCACAGCCACTGCGTATCAAGTCACCTCAAGAGTGGCTCGAGCGCGATGCACAGAGATTTATTCTAGAGCAGCGGCTTGTCGCTTTGGTGCAGCAGCATATCCAAGACACGAATGCGGGTCGCGATACCAGCTACGCATGCCACGCTTTGACAATGGCACACGGCGACTTCATATACTGGAAGGGCTTCTGGGAAGTGGTCGACAACATCCCGAACGATGCAACTTACAAGAAGCCGATGACGGCATTGGCCCAGCTGGTATGTTCCAACTCAGACCACCGAGTATCATCTTAATACGATACTAACCACTTCTTCTTCATTAGTTCTCCCTGTCCATCGTAACTTCGGCACATGCAGTACTATGTCCTCCACTCTCTTTGACATCCGATCAGCGCTCCTCACTACGCCTGGCATATGACGCGATTATTGTTGAGGTGGCAGATCAGCACGCGCAGGAAATCATCGATGCTTACGGCTTCACCGAGTTTGAGCTGGACAGTGCGTTGGCGAGAAGCGACCAGACCCCGTATGAAGCTTTGCTGGACGGCGCCCGGAAGAGCGAGATGAACCACATGCAGCATCTCTGGCCTATGATGGTGAGCACGAGACAATTGTGGAAACAGGTCCAGCAGGAGAAGGAGAAGGGCGTAGCTAAATCGAAATTGTAGAGTTGCACTCTGCTGTGCGAGAGTTTGTGTGGCGGAGACATTTGAGTTTACTTTTCCCCACCCGTTGGTATTCCCTTGTGCAAATGAGATTCACGCCAGAGAGGTAATAGGTAACAGCAAAGACTTGCCTCATATACTGCTAGTGCGAGAAAAGGGTGAGTGAAAAGTGCTTGAATGGGTATTAACGCCGAGGTCGGAGGTTGATAAACTCCGCACGAGGCTGATGCGACCCACTTCTCTCCTCTTCCCAATGAGGTCTAGTGGCTTCTTAGTCCCCGGGTCTGGGATTATCACCATCATCGTCGCTTTAAGACTTTTCTTCTTGAAACCTCTTGTCTGTTTCTCCCTCAGAGCCTGTATGGTGCGGAACATGGGTATACGGTGACACCGGGTCCGTCTTCAGCAATGGCCACATTCAAAAGCTATGATCCGTCCAGCATAATTACTCGTCCGCATCATGCTCGCGCGTGCGAGGCCTGTTATGCTCGAAAAGGTAGGTGCAGGAGGACTCGGCACCTCGAGCCTTGTCATTCATACCGAGTACACTTGGCCGAGCCCAGCGCTGACCTCAACAAGTACGTTGCGATATATCCGGGACTTCTGGCACGTGTTCCAACTGTGCCGAACATGGTACCCCTTGCAAGTGAGTATCACGGCAGCATCATCATCCAGATGGACCACAGTATAACCTTTCTTTTTTTAGACCCCGTTTGCGGCGGCGGAAAGACCACAGTCACCAGCGACCCCAGCCGGAGAAAAGAGCCAGAACGGTGTATCGAACTCGGAATTCGGCAGCGAGTCCTGTCTCCCAGGAGACTAGCCACCAGCCGCAAGACTGGAATCTGACCGCCCCGTCGCCACCGCCACAGCATCAAGCCGATACCCCCATGGCACCGCTTCTGTTCATCCGCCACTGTGTCGCTGCCCCAAGTCCTGTCGACCTGGCCGCGGCGGCCTCGTCTCCCAGAGTTGACGAATTCTGCAATTCATCGTACCTGTCGCGACGGGCTGTCCTAGGAGATGACTTTCCCGGGCTCGACTACTCGCACGGCGGACGGCAGCCCTACGAGCACACGCTAAGCGAGAGCGACATGAAAGTCCTGGAGCTCTACAATGCCTTTGATCTGCCGCCAGTCCCCGTCCGTCAGGTATTTATCGAGATCTTCTACGAAAAGTGCTGGCCATGGATGCCGGTGGTGGACGGTGGAATGGTCTCGGCCGACGCCCCTTCAGAAGCGACCTCGCTGGTGGTTCTGCAAGCCGTTTTGCTCGCTGCCGCGACAACCAAGCCTAAGAGCGACACCACCCTCCCCGCGCAACCGCAATACCGCAAGGTCAAGGCGTTGATTGACACAGGCGCCGAGAGCAACCCCCTCAATCTTCTTTCAGCGTCATGTTTGATGCAATTCTTCGCGCCCTCGACGCCGAAAGACATCTCTATCCACCATCCGACATTCTGGGGGAACTATGCGCTCGGTCTCGCTCAGCAGATGGGTCTTCACATGAAGTCCACCAGACCCAGCAGCCAGGAGAGGCTCAGGCGAAGGGTATGGTGGACTTTATACGTAAGTTTCGATTCTCGAAATGGATATTGACCAAGCGACTAACACGTTGCGCAGGCAAGAGACAGTGTCATGTCCTCGGCCCATGGCCGTCCCCGACTCATCAACCCGACAGATTGCGTGGTTGACCCGCCGTCGATATACGATTTTCCAGACCCCAGCGACATTCGCGCCCAGATCTTTGTTTCCTACGTGGCCATTACAGAAATTCTGTGCGATCTCTGCCAGCTGCTCACGCGGCAGAACGACCCTCCTCCAGCCGAAAAGAACAAAATAGGTCTCCGACTCCTAGACTTTGTTCGATCACTGCCACTCGCTCTCCGACTTGTCCAAGCCGACGGGACCGCGGCGCCGTACTCGTTCGACCTGGCCCAGCTACACATCTACCTCCTCATCACCATCATCATCCTCTACCGGCCCCGATCCATCTTCTACGTCCCACCATCCAGCTCCCCCGCCATCGTGGCGTCGAACCTGAGCTTCCGCATCTTCGAGGCCATCGAGCTGCGGGGACACACCTGCTCGCTCGTGTCCGGGTTCGCGTGGAACCTCCTCGTCACGGCCATCCCGCAGGTCTCCTGCCTGCGGATCCCGTCGTTGCGGGAAGAATGCAAGGGGAACCTGGACACGCTGGAGCGGTGTTTCCGGACCCTGGCGACAACCAGGCCCGCCGCGGCGGCGAACCTGCGCAACACGCAGGAGATCCGCAGGGTGGTGGAATCCAAAGAACCGCTCTCGATGCCGATACCGCCGCGCCTCAGTGCCACCGACGACACCCTGTCCTTCTCCCCCCTGGACCTGTTCGACCCGTACGGCGCCGACGTGCCGGGCAACTACGACCGCGTCACCGCGGCGCTGGAATTCTCGGCGACCAACAAGACGTTTCGGAACGCTCCGAACACGAATGGTCCGCACAATGCCGAAAACGTCCCACTGCAGCAGCCCCCGCGAGATCAGACCGTGCCGCACGTGTTCCCTGCCCAACAGACGCAGTCGTCGGCGTTCACGCCCACGCCGAGCAACCTCGGCGGGACCACGATGTTGGACGACGTGCTCGACTTTGAACTGCTGGGGAACAATTTCCCCGAGGATGGCTGGATGAGGAACTGGGTCAACGAGTTACATATCCTGGGGGAATGACCGGGATCTTGATCTGGGAGAACACTTACAACTGGCCAGACCAGGCAGACACACATCCGGTGGGAAACTATTGACCCTTGGATCCGATACCGTCTCTCGCCATAAGCCTGGGCCCGGCCCCCGACCCTGGCCTGACCCTGGCCCTGGCCCTGGCCTGACCCTGGCCCTGGCCCTGGCTTTGGCTCTGGCCCTGACCCGATCCCGAAGTAGGTCGTTCGGTTCGTCCAGATAGATCTGAAATCTCATGGGGGAAGTAAGACACAAGAGGAGCGAAAAGCTTGAGAGGGACTAACGTTTCGTAAGAGGTAGAGGTAGATTCTCCCCCTAGTTCTGAGATCTGGAAGGCGATGGAACGAGTCGAATTGTATATTTTGTAAGTATGTATGTATGCTATGTATGCATGCAATGTACATAGATGGATAGGGACAGTGAGTGAATTGCCAGAGGTACACAGTACGGTCACCCTCTTGGTGCCCCTTGTTCCGGCTGATTGCTTCTCTCCCTCCTTTTCTTTTGATCTTCTCTTCTCTTCTCTCTCTCTCTCTCTCTCTGTGTGCATGTGTGTATCTGTGTGTGTATGTGCGCGTGCCCCCCTCGTAAGGCCAACCAACACCAACACCATCTCCGCGAACCTGGCTCGCACTTTTAACCCATCCGACCCTCCACAAAAACCGGGCTGGCCTTGTTTGTGGAGACTTTCCCCATCTGCGCAATTGTCTCACCGTTCGCCGTTCAGGGAGACATCCACACAGCCACCCGCCCATCGTATCCGTTCGCGGTCAGGCAGTGCAAGGCAGTGCAAGGTAAGACAAGGCTACACCTGCTCGTCGACTAAAGATTCTCCTCGTGTCCGGCGATTCTTGAACCTAGGTCCATACAAAGTGGGCAGACCGGGTCCAAACACCGACAAGCACCGGGCGGGCCAACCGGTGGACAAAGCGCGTTGGCGAGCGTTAACCTAGATAGGATGTAGCTGGAAAGTCAGTTTGTTGTGGTGTTGCAGTTGAACCCGTACGTCTATAGTGTCTGTGCTTGTACGAGCAAAGCGGGCGGGGAGGGGGTCCCTTTTCAGGCCATCTCCATGCGGTTATGTGTGAGTATGTCGTACATGCATTCGCATCACGTCGCATCGCATCGCATCACATCACCAACCGATCATCCTGCATCATCACCATTGTAGGCGCGTTCGACCTCTCACCCACCTCGTTAGTCAGTACCACAGAAAGGGACAGATACATCCCCAGTGGCTGTGTCCCTGTTCAGCAACAAATCAAGTCTCCATCAACTGGTAACCTGCCCAACTAGCATTTCATGGCAATGGGAGATTACCCCATCTACATACCCATGCCGCAAAGCCACTTTGCATGGGAAAATTTTAGTTTGATCCGAGAATCGCATGTTCAAAAAAACTTCGGTCTGGCAAGGTTGGCCGCGTCATGACCACTTGCCATACCCTGTAGCTTCTTGATAGAATGCATCTTCGGATCAGGACTGTGTTACACTTCCGCCGCCAGAGTGGCCCGTGCATAGGGAGCTTGACGAGGACCTGGACAAAAAGAGACTTCCCCATATCAAGATATGCTAAAACCGGCTACGAGGTTGCTATCTCCGCACATGTGGTTTCGCCGAGGAAAGAGCCCTGTCGAGTTGCAATGCCCGGGTGCATGGTAGCTTAGTAGTTCGCCGTTGTTGTCGTTGGATGATATCTTGAGAAAATCTGTGCTCGACGAATCCGCACGATCATATTTCTGATATAGATGGTGCGGATGGGTTTATTGCGGTCCATCGCATGCCAGATGGTGACCTGCTTGATACTTAACCACCCTAGTGTCATCTTCCAGAGTGTCCCGAAGTGTAGGTCACCACGGCGCCTCTTTGTGCCATCGGCGTATCACACCACGTAGACAATCATCATTGAATCCCTGGGCCTCACCCAACCTGAAGAACGCCACGGATCGAGATTCCGGGGCCTTGTCGGGTTGGGAACGACAGAAGTTGCCCTTGCTCTGCCCCAACTCAGCACAAACCCAAACGAGGGTCCAGCGTCGGCGGAAACCCCAGAGGAATAGATGGTTAGAGTTCGCCCCAAGAGGCACCAGAGTGTGTTTGGAATGGGAGAAAATGGATCCCAACCTTCTTACCACCACTAAGCCCAGCTGTGTCAATCTCACCCTGAATGCGGCAAGGCGGACTGCCAGCCAGCCCTCTGGTCCCTCTGATCGCTCTGGTCCAATAACTGCCCCGCCCAACACGTCGTAGGGGACATGATATATTGAAGCCGTACATCGCATCCTTTGCCAGGTCAGTCTCAAGATGGAGAACGTGGGCTGGGATTCTACACCATCACCGGGGATCCAAAGTGCCACACACCAGTTTTCCCCAGATTTCCCTTCGATAGAGACTGCCAACGTCCGCCCAAAAACGGTCGGAAATGGGCGGGATTCGATAGACCAACTGTCAACCAATACGGCCCACTGTCCCCTTGTCTTTGTCAGTGTCGGGGCTCATGTCTTATAACCACAGTGAAGGCGTTCCAGCCACGGGTTGGCATCCTCAAGCATCCCATCACCATCCGCCATACTTGGCCACGGCCTGTGAGAATACTTCTCTGTTTATACTGCCCAATACGGCCTCGAATCTCGTCCCTGTCGACGTCTCCGAGTATCCTTACAAAAGAACTGGGCTGCCTCTTCAGGGAGCACAACAGTCCCGGGCCGATCTGTTGGCCGGCAGGATCTGCTTGCCAGTCTCCTCGCCCGAATATGGCGATGGGGATCATTTTACCTGGCTCGCCCAGCAATCGAGTCTTCACGACAACAGCAGTGATACGACGCCTGCCCATATGGCTCTGGCCCGTCAAATACACCAAGACGGTACGAGTCCTGACCCTTGTGGGCAAACGGAAGCCAGCTATGGCTCCAGGACAAATGCTCAAGAAAGGAATAGATCCAGTACCAGCGATAAAAGACAAGCCCACTCCATCACGGAGCGGAGATATCGCGACAAGGTAAACAACAAACTCAAGGAGCTCTATTGCACTCTGCGCGAGGCCAAGTATCAGCTCCAATCTCAGATCGAGGCTTCGGAATGTATCATCATCAGCGAGCCATTCAATGGCATGAAGAAGTCCGATGTCATCAACGATGCCATCACCTACATTCAGGAGTCCGAGGTCAACTTCCGGCACATGGCAGAGGAAATCCAAAGCCTCAGAAGTCAAATCCGCCATTTGGAGGATCACGGAGATAGCTTGACAAGAATCAACTCTTAATGGGGGATGCCAGGACCTACCTCGCTGCCGTACCATAACAACAGGCACAGACTCACTGCTGGACGGGG